>NW_017382944.1:0-4014 GCF_000006565.2 Toxoplasma gondii ME49
TCATTGCCATTCAAGGCGCAACGCAATGCATAGGACCATCTCTGGTCGGCTAGATTGCGGACGCTTTGCTGCAACGCGCAGAAGGTAGGCACCAACTGGAAAGCATGATATGCTGATAATTAGTGTGATGGAGACGCGATGGAAAGACATGAAGTGCTCGCGAGGCGTGTGACAGGGACGAAAAAATAGGGGGGATGGGGTAGTTCCATCGGCGGCCAGAAAGTGAGGTGTCTGAGGTTTGTGTGTTGCGGGAGCGGGATGTGGTTTATTCAGTGAGCATCATGAGAGCTACGTTCGACCGCAGCATGCATAACGGAATCGTTGAGGGGTTCATCTCGCAGCAGCACTAGCGCATCGTTTCATGTGGCCTTTCTTATCGCCGCCATGTTGTGATGGCGGTTGCAAACGGCTGCAGGCCATGCGGAAAGTCGACGCCCAGGCACAAACGTGAGGTCGTGCAGGAAGGAGTCGGGCCCCTGTTTGCAGCATATTTCGGATCGACGAGCCTCAATAGTCACTGTGGAGGGATATGACGTCAGCATGCGTGGCGACATACCCTGCTGCCAGTTATGTCTGTTTTGAATGGCTTTCTGTCTTCGTTCGCTTCTAGGAAGAAGAGGTACGCTCGTGGCACCGTCATGACACGCGGCGCTGATTGGGTAGCGTCTCGCTGGACTGACAGCAAGGCGTGAGGCTGGTGTCGGTTCCTCTAATGCCACTGAAAGGGGAGGAATGGAGCAAGGGACGCTATCGTGTCGCCGGTTGCGTAGGCGATAAAACTGGCAGAGTAGTGAGAGAATGTGATATCCTGCTAGACGGGAGCTGTGGCGGTAGTGCAAGGCGATGTTTGATATCGTCTGTGATGTAGCATTGCAAGCGTTCTGCAGTATCAACAAGTACGCTGCGCCATGTTTCGCACGGTGGTCGCTGACCAAGACAACGTGCCGATGCGACGCTGAGCCTTTCGTCCTGGCACAGTCGATGCTGATAGACACCTATGGAAGGCACGCGCCGACCATGTACTGCTCTTCAGTTTTGACAGTCAAAGGAACACACGCACGCACGTTTGGTGTTGCCGCGGCAAGCCAGCTCCGTTCGAGACACGCTTCGTAGCGTCAGCGATAACATACAACTGTATTCTGGGCTTCCAGTGTATGTTGTGGCACGAGACGAATTCAGGGTTCAACGATGTATCGCCTGCCGGTCTTCGCTAACAGGAGATGGCGAAGGAACGGTCTGTCGCAGTGCCAGATCGTGTATGATTCGTGCTGACGGCAGCGCCGCTCTAGGCAAATTGTCTCACCAGAGTGTTTTTGGTTTTTGTGGGTATTCCTAAGTGAGTGTCGTTTACTGTCAGCCGAGGTCTGTTTTTGATGGTGACTGAGCTCCAAGCCACAGACAGCGCCCCAGTGATCGGATGATTCCAACTATGCACTCGCATGGCCTTGCCACTGGTCCACAGATTGGCCGATGACGCGAACACCTCCCACGGTCTTTTGTGTGCGCGCATATGTGGTGGAGCGTCTCTTGTATCTAGGTACGGATTCTGGGAAAAACTGTTCCTCGCTTTGCGGGACTTCTCTTGTGAGGAGACGTACTCGCGGATAGTTATGGGCAATCGTGTTGTCATGCACGTGTCTTGCGGTCGGTACCCTGGGGGAGTGGCTGGTTGTCGAGCGCAAAATAGTAGCGGCCCTCTGCACTGGACACTTGTCACCGCCCGGATGGGAGTCACTCGCATTGCGTGACTTCACAGTATCATGTTGTTGGTGCTCTGCGTTATCGATCAGGCGGTAGGCAGCGTTCGTACTCTGTGACACCTTGCGGTTAGTCGGTGTGGCCACGGTGAATAGAGAGGCCCGGGGCGTTCAGAGGTCCTGTAAATATTCGACAGGAACGTGACTAGATGGAGTAAGTGAGAGACGGCTGTATCGGTACCAGAAAGGTGTGATGCGTCAGATTGTGTTACGGTGAGACGTAGTTTGCATCATAACGTCATCAGTAGCGTGAAGGCTACGCGGCGCAAGTCATGGGGGAAGCGTTGTGAGTGTGGATTGCAACTGGTCCTCGGTCTCATGTGCGTGACCCTCAGTCCGTCTTGAGCGTCAGTGTGACCTCGTGCATCATTTGCCTTCCGTCGTTGCCTCCAGCCGGAACATCGGGAAGGATAGGGAGCTAAAATAGATGCGGCGTGATGCTGGGTGTTCGACCGCGAGCAACTAACATCTTGCAGGGCCGCTTGTTGCTGTCGTTGAATGTTGGTCTGCATTATCCAGGACCGAAGACAAGGGGAACAGGTTGTGTGGAACGTTGTGCCGGATCTTCAGGACCCGCGGAATACGTTTCTTATGTCTGCTGCCCATGTTGGCGGTGTCTCCTTGTTCTGGGTGTTCAGGTGGCAAACGTACGAAGACTGTGAAGGTCCATCGACGCCTCATTGATGGTGTTCGTCCGCGGAGGAGCAACACGAGAGCGAAGCCACGTATAGAAGGGCCACTATGTGGGGCGTAACTGAAGGTGTACGAGCCTGTCGGAACGTTTGGTAGGTGTTGGTTAGACTCTGATGTCAAATGAGGGATCGCGGCGGATAACGCCAGGGCTACTGAACTGCTGACCGCAACCACGAAACACCTGTCCTCACGATTAATACTTGCCGCCTCTGAAGTCTCAGCAGGTAAGCTGGGACGGTTAAGGTAGCGACGCTCACTGCAAGCAACACGCCAGAATACGCTGTTCAATGTTGCACACGTGCATGACTGTGATGTTGGCTTCGTGTCTTACACAGCTCGCCGTGCTTAAGTGCTCCATCTGCCAATAAACGAGTGGTATTCGAAGACACGTTGATGCGTTCCCGAAACGGTCACATCTGCTTTGAACACTCGACGGAGCAACTCCGTCGACGTATTATTGCGTATCTGGATTTGATTTCTCTGTTGACTGTTTTGTTCGCCTGTTTTCCTCTGTAAACTGTCGGGTTCAATATGTGCTCGCATGGGCTTGCCACTGGTCCACAGATTGGCCGATGACGCGAACACCTCCCACAGTCTTTTGTGTGCGCGCATATGTGGTGGAGCGTCTCTTGTATCTAGGTACGGATTCTGGGAAAACGTTTCCCTCCCTTTGCGGGTCCACGCATCTGTGGAGATGGTACTGGCGGCGGCTTACGAGCATTCGAGGAGTGTCACGCACGTATACTGTGGTAGGTACAGTTGGGGCCCTGTTGCCCGTTCGTGCGCCGCCCGTTGCCCATTCATTACCATTCAAGGCGCAACGCAATGCATAGGACCATCTCTGGTCGGCTAGATTGCGGACGCTTTGCTGCAACGCGCAGAAGGTAGGCACCAACTGGAAAGCATGATATGCTGATAATTAGTGTGATGGAGACGCGATGGAAAGACATGAAGTGCTCGCGAGGCGTGTGACAGGGACGAAAAAATAGGGGGGATGGGGTAGTTCCATCGGCGGTCAGAAAGTGAGGTGTCTGAGTTTGTGTGTTGCGGGAGCGGGATGTGGTTTATTCAGTGAGCATCATGAGCGCTACGTTCGACCGCAGCATGCATAACGGAATCGTTGAGGGGTTCATCTCGCAGCAGCACTAGCGCATCGTTTCATGTGGCCTTTCTTATCGCCGCCATGTTGTGATGGCGGTTGCAAACGGCTGCAGGCCATGCGGAAAGTCGACGCCCAGGCACAAACGTGAGGTCGTGCAGGAAGGAGTCGGGCCCCTGTTTGCAGCATATTTCGGATCGACGAGCCTCAATAGTCACTGTGGAGGGATATGACGTCAGCATGCGTGGCGACATACCCTGCTGCCAGTTATGTCTGTTTTGAATGGCTTTCTGTCTTCGTTCGCTTCCAGGCGGAAGAGGTACGCTCGTGGCACCGTCATGACACGCGGCGCTGATTGGGTAGCGTCTCGCTGGACTGACAGCAAGGCGTGAGGCTGGTGTCGGTTCCTCTAATGCCACTGAAAGGGGAGGAATGGAGCAAGGGACGCTATCGTGTCGCCGGTTG
>NW_017382945.1:0-4354 GCF_000006565.2 Toxoplasma gondii ME49
TCGCGGATGCAGTCGGTTCGCTTCTCGCTGGCGTGTCGAGCACCTGTGAGCTCACGCGTTTGTGTGATGATTCACGGATTGGAGCACTGGAATTATTCAGAGCGGCAGGGATACCGACAGGAACGCGTTGGCGTTGACGGCGTCTGGCCGTCGACATCAAGCCTGAGTTCCAGTGCGTTACTTGCAGTCAGGGAGGATGGCAAATGTGGGGGGCGGGGAAGGGGCCGGTGACTGTGTTGCCGTGACGCCTAGAATGAAATGTGTTGCATGACGGTGTCGCCGGCGCTGTTGCGAGTGCTGCTGGATCCAGCCGACTCTCTGACGCAGAGATAGGCTCCATTTGTGGACCGTGTTGCCCTGTCGGAGCGCGGAGAGGACTGATGTGCTGTGGTCGACGGGTGATGTCGACACCTTCGTATTTTGCACCGTTTTCAGACACAGCTGGTAGGAATGGCATTGCATGGCCACATGAGAATTCGGGTAAGTAGTAGTCGGCATAGAGGGAATGACGTTGACGGGGTGCAGGCTTGCGGAGTGTTCGACAAAGTGAGCGTGGAGCCGACCGCTTTTCCTGTTTGCGTGCATCGCGAATATGGGGACGGAAGTGAAATATTTGGCACGGGCCACTAGGTGATCGGAAACGGCGAGGTTCCTACTCCCAACAGTGTTCCACTGTGTCGTCCTCTGTTTAGCGATGCCACCATCCTTCAGCTTCGGTTGGTATGCAAATGCAGGCTGTTGCTGCACTCCGATGACTACCCCCGTACTGGGGTGTGAAGCTCAGTTTTGGTTACGTGCCTTTCATGCAGATGTGAGCGCTAGTATAAACATGTACGACAATGCGTAGGCCCTCCTCGTGGCCAGCCACCAGCTACTAGAGCAGAACTTATGCTATCGGTCCACTGCTCATTCATTCGTTCACAGACACGGTAGCGTTGTCGTCAACACGCGATGTCCGTCGCCGGTTGTCCCCTCACACCTCCGTAGTGACTAATGACGGTAATATGAGGATATGCGCCAACGTCATACGCGGTGGAGGGTGGCACGCGTGTGTATCCAGGGCTCTTCCAGTATCAAATGATGCACGGAACGATGGATACAATGGTGGCACGCTGTAGAAGTGTCTCATATGCCAGACCGTATCGGAGTACAGAGGCAGCCTGCCTAGATCGGCGAATGGATGTTCTCGCTGTCTGTGTACGCACTGAGGTGTGTGGCGGTGTCTGGCATACGACGGGCGTCGGTTCCCGCGTGTATTCTCCCTGCTGGGCCGTCCAGCTATGCGACGTTTCACCAAAATCACGGATCTCCCTTGGAGTCTATGTCTCGGTCCTGGGTGGTAGCGATTGGTTGTAGCATTGCGCGTGATGGTCGGGATGCAGCGCAAGTGATGTTAGATATCACACAGTGTTGTCGTGAATGCCGAATGCTCGCATGCGATACGGACACTTACTGTGGGAGGCTTAGACGCCGTGGGAATGTATGGGGCATGTTATCTGTGGCTGAGTCACGTGGGTGGCTGAAGGCAATGCACGTTGATGGAGCTGCCCATTCATCGAGACTAGGCTCGCGAAGCATAGCTGTCGCCTGACGAGACTACGCTGCCGTAGCGATTCTTGGTGTTCAGTGAAGGCGGGTAGGGGATGCCAAGAATCTTGGTGGCCTTTGGGATCGGTAGGTGGAGGAAGGCTGGAAGGCGCGAGAATGTGTACACACACGCGTCGGGACAGCGTCTGGAGGTTCCCCAGTACTTCGGGTCGTCCGTAGCATGTCGAGTACTGTTATGCTAATGGGCGTTTGTGCCGTGTATTGTACTCTTATGCGGCAACTATTCAGAGCTGCGTGGTTGCCCACGGAAACGCGTTGCTGTAGTCCCCATGTGGCCCCCGGCCTCTCACCTGAGTGTCGGTGTGTTATGACAGTTGGTGAGGATGGCGAATGTGGGTGGCTAGGAAGGGGCCAGTGATCGTCGCGTCTTGACGCGTGGAGGGGAATGTGGTCCGTGAATTCATCACTGGCTCTGGCGACTGATGCTGAATCCAGCCGTCTCGTAGCCCGTGCGAAGGGCTAGCGTGGACCACGTTGCCCTGCCGGGGCGCCGAGAGGAACGGTTTGCTGTGGTTGACTGTTGATGTGGACGCCTTCGTTGCTCGATTCGTTTCCAGGAACAAGTCGTAGAGCCGTTGCTGCCAAACTGAAAGTGGCATTTTATGGCTCTTGTCGTGTCTCTCCAAATGAGTTGAGCTAGTGACGAATTAGCAAGGCGCACGAGTTTGAGGGCCATCTTCTCCGAGCACCTGGCGGGTGTGAGTTGGGTTGATGGGATGCGCTCCATGACTGCAGCATGGAGGGTGTGATGTGGTCAGCAGCCTTCCACCGCATCGTTCTCGTTGTAACAGTGCCACAATCATGCAGTCGCAGAAAGTGAGCGAGCTGTCGTTGCGCTGAAATGACCAACTTTGTCCTAGAGCGTCATTCTCTGTTGCTTGTCCGCGTATCCACTATGTAGGCGTCAGCTCTAATGTAACGAGACAGTGCATGAGTGAGTGCCGCTGGTGGCCATGAGCGTACCGCCGAAGCAGCACTTATGATGTCCGTGCACTACTCACGCATTTTCTCACATGCACAGTCGCGCACAGATCTTCAGTTAGATATATGTCCGTTGTCTCGCGTCGCCTTCCTGTTGCTGAGCGGTGGTGCCACGAAAGTATGTCAAGTGATCCACCAGTATCACGTGAGATGAACAATGGTTGTCCAGGTCATGACGCGTTGCAGCGTTATTGCTCGTGTACTCGGATGTTCACGTATGGTGGTAGCATGAGTAGATCGACACTCGGTCTCGTTTTAATGTCTGTCGTTTTCGCACCGGGGCCTGTCGCAATGTCTACCGCACGACATCTGTCGATTCCCGTGTCGCTGCTCCGCACTGGACCGTCTGCCAGTGCAACGCTTTAGCACAGCAGCTGGTGGGCCGAGCGACCTTTCTCGCGGTCTAAGCCGCTAACGGTTGGCCGTCGGATTGCGTGTGACGGTCGGGATGCAATGCAAGCGATCTTAGATATCACGTAGTGTCGTCGGCCATGGCGAATCCGGGAGTGTGGTAGGAACACTTACTCTGGAAGTGCTAAGCGCATGGGGAGCGTATGGGGCACGTTTTCCATGGTGGCGCCACGTGAATGGCTGGAAGTAATTGATGTGGATGCCTCTGCCCGTTCATCGATACTAGCCTCGGGATGCAAGGTTGTGGCTTGAGAGGACTACGTAGCCGTAGTGACGTTTGGTGCTCACGGAAAGTGGGTAGGCATCACGAAGAATGTTGGGGCCCTTTAGACCTGTATGCTGGACGAGAGCAGGGTTTAGTCGTCGACTGCTGATTGGGACGCCATTGTGGTTTGGTTCCTGTTCAGAAACAACAGGTAGGGATAGTGCTTCGACACTGCACATAGTTGTGGCAGTCGGCCAGCCAATGCATCCAGACACAGATAGAGTCGGGTTTGCGCGAACATGGGCCTCCTCTAGGAGAAGGCTTCAGAGAATCGACCCAGGTGGTATGCGCCGAATTTGCTGCTGTTTTAGAGGACGCTAGGGCACGCTGGGCGTTGGTGTCTGCGGATTTGCGTGTGCTTGCGCGCCTGGCGTTGTATGTTTTGTGCTGTTCGGTGCGCTTCAGGAGGGCGATAGCCATGGCTAGAGAATCTACTGCAGGCGGGGGGAGGTGGCGTTTCTGCTTCTATGCTTTTGCGGTCACAACGTGGCGTGTGGGGCAGGAGGAGAAGGTGAGCCATCCCCCGTGGAGGGGTGCCAGCTTGTGGCGTCATGTGGCTACTCGAGTTTGAATAGTGAGGTGCCTGTGCGGGGTCCGCAGTGGGAATCCAGAGTTGCTGGAAGGTTCTCGAGGAGTTTCGGGCTGTATCCTGTGTAGTGATGGGGAGTGGAGGTACGGGGGGGTTGCTCTACGGGAGAATGACGGTGTGCATCAGTGTCCACGTGCGAGCCTGCCGGCCGCTGTCGTCTGTCGGTCGGGCTCTGTCGCGGCGCCCGCCTGGAGTGTCTAGAGGTCGTCGAGCTGTGGGCGTCGGTGGCTGGACGCCAGCGACACGTTGTCCGTGTCTGTTGTGGGGCAGCGCAGTTGCGACTGAGAGCAGCGCCGAAGCAACAACGCGGTGACAGCTGCATTGGATGCAAGGCGGTTCACTGTGATGCAGATGCAGGCGTTGGGAGGATTGCTACGTGCGGCGGATGTACTTGGGCACCTGTGCGTTACAGCAGCTGACGGGGGTGGTATGAGTCCTTCGTGTGTTCGATGCTTGGCGTTGCTGGAGCAGCCGGTAGGTGACGCGTAGATGGTCGGTGG
>NW_017382946.1:0-1178 GCF_000006565.2 Toxoplasma gondii ME49
GTAGATACACGAGCTTACTTCTCAGCTATGAAATTATGATTGCTATTCCTACAGGTACTAAAATCTTTAATTGGTTAGGTACCTATATGGCTAGTCATAATACTACACGAACAATAGATTTATGGGCTGCCTTATGCTTTATTCTTCTATTTACTCTAGGTGGTACTACAGGTGTAGTTATGGGTAATGCAGGTATGGATATTGCACTACACGATACATATTATATTGTTGCACATTTCCATTTTGTATTATCTCTGGGAGCTATCTTAGCAACTATATGTGGATTTGTCTTCTATAGTAAAGATATGTTCGGAGATACTTTAAATCTATTCCATGTGAATACAGGTTCATCACCTTATTTAAATATTTGGTTTGTTGTATTCTTGGCTAGTATTATGTTAATCTTCTTACCTATGCATATATTAGGTTTCAACGTTATGCCAAGAAGGATCCCAGATTACCCTGATTATCTTTGTTATATTAATACATGGTGTTCAATTGGTTCTATTTCTACAATAATTATCATCTTAACTATGCTCTGCTAACACAATAGAACTTGGATCCGGTAAACAAAGACCTTCAAGATCTAAACCAGTAGTCCAACTCGTAGTATATACTCCCCAGAAAAAGCTTATAAATAATCCTGTCTCAGAGATGATTACTCCCAGTACGATGGTACTGATCATACTAGCATCTGAGTAGTAGTTTTCTCTCGCTGTTAATACGAGTGATAACAGTAATCCATATATTACGCCTAGAACATAACCGATGTGGAATAACCTTAATGTCGTAGGATATTGAAATCCAACACTTTTAGCTGTCTTAAGCAGTCCAGTGGGGTGGTGGTGTACAGCAATCATAAAGAACTTGGTTGTCTGTATCTCATAACTGGAGTCATATTCAGTATCCTAGGTACTATAATGTCTCTGTTTATTCGATTTGAGTTATACAGTTCTGGTTCGCGGATCATTTGTACAGAGACAATATCTACTTATAATGTGATAATTACAATACATGGTCTAGCTATGATCTTTATGTTCTTAATGCCGGCTTTGTACGGAGGATATGGTAACTTCTTTGTACCAATCTATATTGGTGGTTCGGAAGTCGTTTTCCCAAGAACTAACGCGATCTCCTATTTCCTAGTACCATTAGTGAACTCATTTGGTCTGATCCTA
>NW_017382947.1:0-2617 GCF_000006565.2 Toxoplasma gondii ME49
TGAAACTGTGTAAATATCATGTGTTTATGGTTCTATCGCAAACCATTGAGATACGAAAGTTATGGTTTTGGGCTCGTGAGTGTCTCTCAATAACTAGCTGAGTGCTTGTACGATAATTATATCAATGCATTACCAATTAAGGTGTGTAGCATTTCCTATGCTCCTTAACATCACAGCTATCCTATTTAATTGGATTAATCTTCTTACAAGCGGCTTTTGGTTTGATGGAACTATCACATCCAGATAACTCAATACCAGTCAACCGGTTCGTAACACCACTTCATATCGTACCTGAATGGTATTTTCTAGCATATTATGCGGTGTTAAAAGTAATTCCATCCAAAACCGGTGGTTTGTTAGTATTTATGTCATCAACATGTCAATGAAATATCAATAACGATGAAACTTATTTGATTAACATAACAACATAGAAGATTAAGCTGCATTACGTTTAAACTTTACACTGGATACGTTTTAATGTTAACTTACTACAGACCATGGGAGCGAAGATAATCTAATATGTAACTCCGTTCATGGAAATCAAAAGAGCTTTCACTGATTGTATTTATGAAACGTGATTAGTTCACCTAGCCAACACGATCCGGTTGTTTGGGAACAATTCCCTTCTAGAAGGGTAATCTATGTGCTACAATAACACAGTCGGTACGAAGTCGAAACAAGGTAGTTGATGGTGAACCAGTGGCTGAACAAACCTTTTAATTGATTATGCTGACTTTAGTCCCGATAAACTACAGTTCTGCTTAAACTGAGGAGTCAAGTAGGTACAAACCGTACAAGGATTAATTATGTCCATCTGTGCATCTAAGTTGATACTCGGTTATATATGTTAGACGCTAACTTCCCGGCTAAACTTTGACTTATTAAACCAGCCTGGGATCATAAAAGTATTATGTATGGTAAGATTGAGCGTGGACTATCGAATGAAACAATGTGCTCCAACGCTAGTCTAAGTCTCTAACATACCTTTTACCCTACACTGTACGGAAACGTACAAACCTCCAGGCAAAGAACTTGATATTCTGTTCTAATTCCCCGTGGTAAACACAGTCAACGAATGGCGGAAGGAGCATTTATATGTTATGCAGTGTCATAGGAGATATACTCTATAATTAGCATTCATCTACAGCTACGGTAACTGTTGTGTTTAAATAGCGGTTAACCTTTCCTTTTCCTTACGTACTCAGGGCATGCAATACCAATCAGATAACAACTGAAGCTAGACTCCCTGTTACACATTATAAAATGGGATTCCTAGGTTTATATAAACTACCTTTTTCTGGGGAGTATATCTACGAGTGGACTACTGTTTAGATCTGAAGGTCTTTGTTACCGGATCCAAGTTCTATGTGTTAGCATGTTTCGAGAACACTCAGTCTATCTATGAGTCTATTCCGGGCACACCTTGTCTTTTATCGGTGTGCTCTAAATCTAAATTCATCTTATAATTTTGGTTTCTTAGTTGCAATGACCTTTGTACTCCAAATAATTACAGGTATCACTCTAGCGTTTAGATATACTTCTGAAGCATCTTGTGCATTTGCTAGCGTTCAACATCTAGTTAGAGAAGTAGCAGCAGGATGGGAATTTAGGATGTTGCATGCTACAACAGCCTCTTTTGTATTCTTGTGTATTTTAATTCACATGACTCGAGGATTGTATAACTGGAGTTATAGTTATTTAACTACCGCTTGGATGTCTGGTTTAGTTTTATATTTACTTACTATAGCCACTGCCTTCCTCGGATATGTACTACCATGGGGACAAATGAGTTTCTGGGGTGCTACAGTCATTACAAACCTCCTTTCTCCAATACCATATTTGGTACCTTGGCTACTTGGAGGTTACTACGTATCTGATGTAACATTAAAACGATTCTTTGTATTACATTTTATCTTGCCTTTTATTGGTTGTATTATAATAGTTTTACATATCTTCTATTTACATTTAAATGGTTCTAGCAATCCTGCAGGTATTGATACCGCGCTTAAAGTTGCCTTTTATCCTCATATGTTAATGACAGATGCTAAATGTCTATCCTATTTAATTGGATTAATCTTCTTACAAGCGGCTTTTGGTTTGATGGAACTATCACATCCAGATAACTCAATACCAGTCAACCGGTTCGTAACACCACTTCATATCGTACCTGAATGGTATTTCTAGCATATTATGCGGTGTTAAAAGTAATTCCATCCAAAACCGGTGGTTTGTTAGTATTTATGTCATCAACATGTCAATGAAATATCAATAACGATGAAACTTATTTGATTAACATAACAACATAGAAGATTAAGCTGCATTACGTTTAAACTTTACACTGGATACGTTTTAATGTTAACTTACTACAGACCATGGGAGCGAAGATAATCTAATATGTAACTCCGTTCATGGAAATCAAAAGAGCTTTCACTGATTGTATTTATGAAACGTGATTAGTTCACCTAGCCAACACGATCCGGTTGTTTGGGAACAATTCCCTTCTAGAAGGGTAATCTATGTGCTACAATAACACAGTCGGTACGAAGTCGAAACAAGGTAGTTGATGGTGAACCAGTGGCTGAACAAACCTTTTAATTGATTATGCTGACTTTAGTCC
>NW_017382948.1:0-1035 GCF_000006565.2 Toxoplasma gondii ME49
ACGGTGTTTGAGAAAGTCTAAGCATGGTATATCTCAGGGGCACCTTTGTGTCCTGCCATGAACTGCGGATGTACTTGTGTCGGGAATACTGTCACATTTGTGGCAGCTTTGAGCTCTGCAGGAAGCCTCGTGGGAAAGTCCTCCGGTCGGCGGGTATCGACAACGCCCGATTGGATGTCGTAGCTCCCTGAAACGCGTTCTGATCAATGACGTTCAGCCCATTGCCATCATGGCTCACCTGGGCGATTGACAAGGAGATGTGCCAGTGTTCATCACCTTTTTGTATGCGAGCGCGTTGTTGTCTGCCACTATGCAGAAGCAGCTTGTAGGCACCTCAGCCGCGTGAACCGTCTGGGTGGTTTGTACGCTGCCATTCGACCAGAGGCTCGATGAGTTGTAGCATTGCGTATTCAACCTCTTCGCTCCTCGGTATATTGATTACGGTGGTCAGCAGCAAAACCGGGGGATTCCTAGCGGCTGGCCTGTTAATCCTGCTTGAGCGAGGTTGACGTCGAGTCGAGTGCTGTCTTGTGTTCATGAAGGCGGAGGAAGCAAACCCACCAGTCGCAGTCCCAGACGACGTCAGCGTGTTGATTCGGGGCGTCTGTCAAAGGCGTACCTGACTGAGTGTTCGATTCGTGTTGCGTGCTCTGACGATGCTGGATGGCGTGGGTTCGGTGATTCGTTGATCATTATGGAACGTGCGTGGGGTCGAGGCGCTGGGGATCGCACGGGTTTGATGTTTGGGGATCGCAATGGTTGTGCTTGATTCAATCGTGAAGGGCGGGATTTCGTCGTCGGCTCTACGGTGTAGATGCGTACCTCGCGGAATGCTCGGTTCGCAGTGAGGGCTATCACTTCGTCTTCATCTCAGTTCTCCTGTATCGTCGGAAGTGCATGGGGTGGCATCAGCGCGCCAAAGTCATGCAGATTATGGTTTTGTCAGTCAGTGCCACTGTGGTGGAACATGTGAGCAGAGATACTTCATGTGAGAAGGCGGGTGTGTGTTAAGCGAACAGCAGAGGCCGGATCCGT
>NW_017382949.1:0-13514 GCF_000006565.2 Toxoplasma gondii ME49
ACTTGTTGCACGCCGTCGTGTACGGGCTGACAAGTACCAGCTGGAATGCTGCACCCTCCGCTCTGTGTCGAGTTCTGTGCACGGCATCCCTCGTCTTTGTAGGGATCTCCAACTCGTTTCTTGGTGCTCTTGGTGCGCGTGCTCCGGATGATGGCGATCTGGACAAGCCTGCTTTTCAGCAGTCGCTGGCAGGTAGTCAGAGTCAAGAAACAACGTCTCTGGAATCGCCTGCCTCCACGTCGTCAACGGGCTCTGTGCCTGTGCCACCCGTTTCCAGCCCCACGCCGGAGTCGAGCGACCGTAGTGAGTTGTAAAACTCTAATCGCAGTTGGGCAGTCTTTTGAGCAACAACCCTGCGACTGGACCAGGCGATGCTAGAGCGTGTTCCTCTCTTAATCCCTTCGCTTAGGCCGTCGTGGCGTGTAATGCGTCAAGGTTGCGGGGGCCGTCTCGGATCAGGTTGTCATGCTTACCCATAGCAGCCTCTCAGACGCAGCGTGACCCGTTGGTATATCCGACGCAGCATGGCACCGCTGGGGGGTTGCCACATTGTAGAGGTGGCAACGTCGACTTCTTCCGTAAACTGTGGTGCTCTGTTGATTTACAGGATCCCACCGACAAGGTATCGCAGCCTCACCCAGATCTGAGGGAGGGGCGGCTTCGGGGAGGTCGGCTGTCGGGGGACTAGGCCTTGCCCGAATTGTTACGGTGTCAGGCCGTGGAACCCTGACACTCGGAGAGCTTGCGATGGAGCAGTTCAGGAGGCGGGCGATGGAGGTGCGAGAGAAATGGGAGAACGAGGAGCGCTACGTGAGGAGGAATGTTGGGCGTGTCATCGTAAATCAGTCCTCCCGTCCTACTCTCTCACGAGTGCAGAAGTGGACGGCATGTGCAAGACACCGGTTTCGAATGCGATCAGTTGCACGGCTGCGGGAGGCCGCACGACTGGAGTCTATGGCAAGCGAAATTGCTGCAAAGCTGCTAGCAGCAGGCGTCGATCTCTCGCACGTCCCAGGCGGCGCCTCGCTGACACCCGGAGCGAGCGATCAGGGCCCGCGGGTTGGCGGCGACGCAGCCGCACCAGGTAATCTGTGACTCAAGCGCGCTGGAACGTTTATCGTGCTACTGGGGTTGGCACACATGTGTGGCGGAGGCAACAGACGGGTAGCGTTTCTGGTCGGCATTGTCCGAAGAGGCGTGAGGTCCGTCCGTCCATTTCGAGGGGGGACTCGACCCATAAGAAAAACAGAACACGCTGAATCTACATAGCCATGCGTGCCGTGAATGGGTTTAGTTGTGGCCGTGATGTTGCCACCGTCTTGCCATCACCTAATGGGTTGCTGTGTTTTGCCAGACACACGGTGAGCAAGTAGTACAGTGAATTCATCTGAGGCTGCCATTACCCCTCATTTATTGTGTGGATTTCTGCCCTTGCGCCAGGTACGTCAAGTGCCGGTGCACCCCCAAAAATGGCCATGCAATTGTACGTGCGTTTGGGTGTTGCCGCGCTGAGGAAGGAAGCGAACGAGCTCGAGGAGCTGTTGGCTAACAAGGATTTGAATGTCGAACAACTGGTCGCGGAGCGCATGGCTACCAGCCTCACTCCAAATCCCCCTGATGCACTTCTGCATCAGTTGCGGAATCACGCAAGGGGGGTGCACGCTAAACAAGCGACCCGCCGGAGAGAGAGAGCAGCGACTCTTCGGGCCCAGGCAGATATATGGGAGGGCCGTCTGGCCTCAGGTGACTTGACGCAGCAGGATCCCGATGAGGGCTCCTCCTCCAGGGAAACAGCACCCCAACCAGCATCGAAATCGGACACTACACAAGGCCGACGAGGTGCGTTTCCTGCGGCTCTCAATCGGCAAGACGGCAACCTGACAAACAGTACCAATGCACACTAATTCCAGTATTTGTCAGCTAACAACGTTTCACAGCACCGCAGCTCGAACATCCACTACACGCGAGCATCCGGCGACGTCCAGATGTCGGCCGCCCGCTCCGACGCGTATGTCGGGTATGCTGGGACGTTCAACGAAGGGTGTCTAGGAGAGAAAAAAGGAACCTGTCGACTGTGGGGCCCACTGTTGAGAAAGTGGAAGACGAAGGCGATACCATTTGGCTCTGTCAGTGAAACGACCAGTGGCGCCGGATGCTGTTTTGTGTTTTCAGCCGGCCGCCGCCGTGGACGTCAACAGGGGCAAGACGCAGGCGAGGGCACCGCAGCTACTGGCCCGAGTGCCCCGTCTGTGAGCAGCGCGTCGCCCATGTCCCGCCTGGAGGGCTCACTAAGGGGTACACTGCTCGGGAGCAGTGTTCCGCTTCCAGGAAGGGGGAATGTTGCCTACGCCAAACTTGCAGCTGACAAGCTGCGACTAGAGGCGGAGTCTATGCTCACCAAATGGGGGTCGCTCGAGGTTTACGTGAGAGGACGGATTGCCGATCGAATGCTGGAAGAGAACAATCGGAGTCCTAGTGTGGCTGAAGTCCGGTCCTGGTTGCGTCGGGCTCGGCAAAGGTACTACCGTTGGGGAGCACACCGCACGCAACAAGCTGCTGAGTTGCGCAACAGAGCCGGATATCTAGACACACAGACGCCAGCAGAGGGCGACTTCCTACGAAGCCCCCAGGAGACGCCCACTCATCGACCTCCTTCCTCTACTGATCTGCCAGGTGATGAATCGGAAGGAGTCTCAAGCGGTGAGTTCGTGATTCTGTCCACGGAGTGCATTCTCCGACACTCCAGCCTGTAGAACTCGATGTGCCATTGTATCTCATTCGCAGGTATCATGCTCCGCCCTGGCAAAAAGGCTTCACTATGTCTCCGTCTCGTGGAAACAGAAATTGTTTAGATTAGTGAGTGACATCCCACCGAATGTCCATCAATTGTTCGGAATAGTGACAAGTGGACGTCAGCTTGGTTCGCGCACGGTTAATCGCGAGTAGTCTGTGCGAAAGGGGCCGAGACACAACATCTCTTCCTCAGCTCCGCGCAGACACACGCGCACACCGCGTTTTGGGCTGCGGTTTGACTACGCCAGAGCTGGACAATACGCAGCGCACCTCTTCGGGACACTCCGACAGTGCTGTATACCCTTATCGGTACGTTCTCGGTGTTGGCAGGATTTCCACCCAGGCCGGCACCACGGGCGCCTGACCTTACGTTTGCGGACCTTGCCATTTCGAACTTAAGGAGAGAGGCAAGGATAATAGAAGCCGCATGGAGCCATGGAGAATGTTTTTATGTTGCCCAGCAAGCCGCCCTTCGCATGGTGCGAGAGAACGATCCCTCACCTGGGCCGCTCACACAGCGAGAGTGGGCGTACAATGATAGAAAGGTCTTCCGTGCCGAAGTTATGGTTCAACAGCAAAGGGCTCGAGATCTGAGGGATAAGGCGAACGCCCTGGAACAGGAGCTTCGCACCCTGCTCTCGTCGGCATCGGGGCAAGTCCCAGAACCGCTGCGCGAATCCGGATCGACTGGTGAGTCTCCGCTACCCTTTGTGATGACCGAAGATGGCTCCACCATTGAGCTACATCAGCAACGAAGCTAATCGCGACTTAACACGGAAGAGTTCCTATTTTTCTACATCTTTCTGTTTCTTCTAGGTCGTTGACACGGGTCGGTATTAGACAAGATTCAGTCTAGCCATTTCCCTGTCGTTGCCCATCAGGCGGTGTGTCGTCGAGATTGGGCCTCTGTAGTGGGTGGTGTGAGCTGTGACTTCGTCGAGTGCTGTCCTATATACTCATGCTAGCAAGGGTGCGACGAAACGTTTCTCGTCCAACTGCGACAGTCACGACGACAGCATTGTGCTCGCGTCTGCCTCTGATACTGTCTGATGCCCAGAAGATTTTATTCAGTCCCTTGACTCGACGCAGGCACCGGAGGTAATTCTACCACACACGACGCCGCACGATACGCGAATCGTTTCAGTTTCGTCTACCATGTGCTGTGTCGATTCGTCTGGGCAGTAGATCCATCAGCGGAGCAGTCCGTCGAGCGTCCGTCAGGAAAAAGGAAACAGAAACGGAAACACCTGTATCATAGCAGTGCCGAGAGCGCCGGCGAAGGCCCATCCAGCGGCGGTGCTATGCTTCCGGCGCTGCCCCTTTGGTTGACCCCAGTCTCGGCGGTGCGCCTTGGGACTCGTCAACGGGACCCCAGCAATCCGCCTGTCGCTGTCGGGCCTTCTCCTGGATCGTCGTCACCTGAGCAGCACTTGCCGGCTGCAAGACGCTCCCAAAGAGGATCTGGTCCATCGTCATCAACACGTGAACATCCGCCACCGGCAACTGGCGGCCCGCTGCCGCAACGATATACGCCAGTACCCACCACAACACCTCCGTACCCCGCCGACGTCGAGCGTGGCCTTGGTGACCCCACACCGCCCCACCCCAAAAAGCGACGGCTCCTTGAATTTCTGTCTGATACAGCCAGACTCGAAAAAACTCCACCGGGACACCGCCGGCCGCTTGGGCGTCTCGCGCTGACGTCAACAGCGAGCCACATGGCGTCAAGCTCCCAAATGGCCTCAGGCCCACCGCAAGTGCCTATTCTAGCAGGGACACATGGTAGACTGTCTGGGAGCGGCGGCGACATCATTCCGTCTTTGTCTCTGCCGCTCAAGAAGCGCCCACTGCGGGGACCTGCAGTTCCCCGCCACGCAGCGGCCGCCGCTGCCACGCCTCTTGTCCGGCAGCCCCCTTTCCGCTCGGGATCGCTCGCGAGTGCGGGCACTACATCTGGAACGCCATCCCAGCCACCATCTTCCATGGAGCCGTCAGCACCTGTGTCGGCGCCTGCAGGTGACCCAGGTGTAGAACCGCGTGGACAGCTTCGCCCTCCAGATCCCCGCTGATGCCTTGTCTCATGCACTGCAATCAGAGCATCAGTGATGAGCCGGGTACAAGGATGTGAGCAGGCGGTTGGCATGCGACATACCTGCGTCGACCCGAAATCCTGATATGCATATCATGCGGGATCCTCGCCTCGATTTCGGACTACATAGAAGATGGTGACCGAGGCTGCCTGGAAAGACAGACCGTTCGGTTGCCGGCGTTGGACACGAGACGATGTAACGTCGCCAGTGTTTTCCCGCCCGCTCCACGTAACAGCATCGCCACATTAGTCACTAGTCCTCTCATCCCCATGACGTACATGCGTGCGCCGAACACGCGTGTCTTCTTCATCTAATACTTTGCAGAAACACGTCTATCGATTTCTCTACATTGGCTTGCGGATGGGTAAAAGGCCGGATATACGCCAGACTGACGCCGGTCTGTTGTTCCCGTTCGTGATGAGCCATTTGTCGCGGTGGTCCGTGACTATTCGCCCTTGCGCCTCACGCCGGGTCAACCAGCTTTATCGCATGTGCCACAGACATCGAGTCGGGGAGATGCACTTTTCCATTCGGTCTTGATGGCCGCGCCTCTCGTATGTGGTGCGATGGATAAAAGACTCCAATGACTCTAGGAAAGGGAATACGTTTGTTTGCTCTCGAGTGGGGTGGGCCAGTTGGCAGGGCAACACGCTCTACCAGTGTCATACCACAGTCTCGTCCAGGATCCGTATTCACGCCAACACAATGATCTGCGCACATGCCGCAGATATCCATGAAGCCGACATAGATGTTATCGAACATGCGTATTTGCGCATGCCGACTACACCGACACCTAGACCTACCGCACCCTGCGACACAGCCGACCTGCAGCAGCGCAGGAGTACTCATGTCGCCCCTCCGCAGCGCATGAGTACTCGTGTCGCCCTCCAGCCGAACAACCATTCCTGAATGCTCGTCCAAGTGGCTACATCGCTCGAGCGAACACTTCGCAATTTGAGGACAGGAGTGCCTGTGACGTTCGACAATGGTGACGGCGGCAGTGTTCCGCCAAATGTTCATCGCGCTCCCTGGTGCGCTGGTGAACGGAGACCTGCCTGTCACTCAGTTGTGCGGCAAGCACTGGAGCGCCGAAATGCATATGGTGATCTCAAGGTAGGCTTCGAGACCGCACGAAAAACGAATGTCGCCTCCTTCCCTGTGCGCGGTTGGCGCTGTGTGTGTGCCACGCTAGTCGCACCCCGCTGGCGCTGACTGGTATGCAACACAAGACGCGTCAGAGTCATGTCGTCGCTCATGCCAGTCACCAATGGACGGCGAGAAATTTGACGCGTCTCACAGCCCTCTCTTCTAATCCTCGGATTGTATCAGCACCTCCATGTCGGCTCATTACTCCCTTGTTATTTAACAAGATTCAGTTAGGAACCATAGTTCACCGTCAGAGGAAATACGTGAGCTGGGTTAAGAACGGACTACTGGTTTAGATCTTGAAGATCTTTGTTTACCGGATCCAAGTTCTATTGTGCGGGGTCTCACGCTGTGTATCAGCCTTGGATCCAAAGCACTTCCGGGGGTGGGTGTCAATAGGAACTGTGACATGCGCTGCGGAGATGTGCAAACCTAACTCAATATTCGGAGTGGTCGGGAGCAGCCCGAGTAGGCAGATCGAAAGACTGTTCCGCAGTGTTCTACTCAGTGGCTTGATCAGAGCAGTGACGGTTGCCAGGGGAAAAGAGCGCCCCCCGGCCCTCGATGATTAGACCCCTTGCGTAGGCCTTGAAGCGGAGAACTGGAGGCACTATTTGTGTTGCACCCACAGGCACCTTCGGGCCCAGGCAACAGACGAGGCTGATCATGGTGACGATAAGATCTGTGCGGTCCTAAAACGTAGAGCTCTGGAGCCACACGCTGCACCGCGTCGCTCCAGCGTTGGCTGTACAATTTGCACCGTCACGAACACATGGTGAAGTTCTCACACTGCGGATCACGCAACGTGGCAGACTGGAACACACGGTATGGAACATCGCTGCCCGGACACATGGAATTGCAACATTCGTCATTTTGCGGCCTACACCACAGTGAGCGGCCACGTGACCGACGTCAAGTCGCACTGGGGTTGAGGCAACAGGAGAGAACCAGCCGTGAGCGGTATCGTACCGTAACACGACTGCTACTCATGCTCCCCAACACCTGACACACAACGCTGCATCACATGGGGGTGTCCCTGAGGGGTGACACGTGACACTGGGTTGCACGTTGGACCTTATAGGGGCAGCATAGCTGACGGGAAGATAATTTCAATTGGCGTTTCTGGGCACCAGTCGAAAAGAACAGCTGGGACGGTGCCCAACGTCTACTTGTACCTCATCTGCGCAGCCCATCGCCTCCAAGAAAGAGGGGCCTCCTACCGGTCTGCACTTGGGCAGTGAATGTGGCCTTAAGCGCTACCGTGACGTCGCTTGACGGTACTCCGCCGTGACAGTGCGCACAGGTTCAGGACGCGCCGCCTGTCATCGATGCGTCTCGCGCAGCAGTTGCCCGCTAACGCTTTTGTCAGCTACGCCCGCCCGTGCGTCGCTACTGAAGCGTTATCCGCATTTGGCTTCGCTAGGAAGCCACAGTGGTCGAAGAAGGAAGGCGTCCATTCAACCATTAATACGTACGAATCCAAACCGACTGGCTTATGCCTTGAAGGCCACCGACCACCCTTGTTTTCTTGGCTTCCCAATGGGGCACTGTGCCCTTTGCTCGTTGTTGAGAGACCCTTCGTCCGTCCCCACAGTGCCCAATCTGTAGCGATACAGGTTACATGTTTTCTTCGGTGGCTGGCCGGATTTCCGTATGATGGCATGTGGGTGTGTGGGACAAGGCATTATACCGGCAAATGGTGGCTTGGCCGGTTGTCGTGGGAACGACACTCGTCGGCTTGACCTACTTGTTGCACGCCGTCGTGTACGGGCTGACAAGTACCAGCTGGAATGCTGCACCCTCCGCTCTGTGTCGAGTTCTGTGCACGGCATCCCTCGGCTTTGTAGGGATCTCCAACTCGTTTCTTGGTGCTCTTGGTGCGCGTGTTCCGGATGATGGCGATCTGGACAAGCCTGCTTTTCAGCAGTCGCTGGCAGGTAGTCAGAGTCAAGAAACAACGTCTCCGGAATCGCCTGCCTCCACGTCGTCAACGGACACTGTGCCTGTGCCACCCGTTTCCAGCCCCACGCCGGAGTCGAGCGACCGTAGTGAGTTGTAAAACTCTAATCGCAGTTGGGCAGTCTTTTGAGCAACAACCCTGCGACTGGACCAGGCGATGCTAGAGCGTGTTCCTCTTTTTATCCATTCGCTTAGGCCGTCGTGGCGTGTAATGCGTCAAGGTTGCGGGGGCCGTCTCGGATCATGTTGTCATGCTTACCCATAGCAGCCTCTCAGACGCAGCGTGACCCGTTGGTATATCCGACGCAGCATGGCACCGCTGGGGGGTTGCCACATTGTAGAGGTGGCAACGTCGACTTCTCTCGTAAACTGTGGTGCTCTGTTGATTTACAGGATCCCACCGACAAGGTATCGCAGCCTCACCCAGATCTGAGGGAGGGGCGGCTTCGGGGAGGTCGGCTGTCGGGGGACTAGGCCTTGCCCGAATTGTTACGGTGTCAGGCCGCGGAACCCTGACACTCGGAGAGCTTGCCATGGAGCAGTTCAGGAGGCAGGCGATGGAGTTGCGAGAGGAATGGAAGGACGAGGAGCGCTACGTGAGGAGGAATGTTGGACGTGTCATCGTGAATCAGTCCTCCCGTCCTACTATCTCAGGAGTGCAGAAGTCGACAGCATCTGCGAGAAACCGGTTTCGAATGCGATCACTTGCACGGCTGCAGGAGGCCGCACGACTGGAGTCTATGGCAAGCGAAATTGCTGCAAAGCTGCTAGCAGCCGGAGTGGATCTCTCGCACGTCCCAGGCGACGCCTCGCTGACACCCGGAGCGAGCGATCAGGGCCCGCGGGTTGGCGGCGACGCAGCCGCACCAGGTAATCTGTGACTCAAGCGCGCTGGAACGTTTATCGTGCTACTGGGGTTGGCACACATGTGTGGCGGAGGCAACAGACGGGTAGCGTTTCTGGTCGGCATTGTCCGAAGAGGCGTGAGGTCCGTCCGTCCATTTCGAGGGGGGACTCGACCCATAAGAAAAACAGAACACGCTGAATCTACATAGCCATCAATGCCGTGAAGGGGTTTAGTTGTGGCCGTGATGTTGCCACCGTCTTGCCATCACCTAATGGGTTGCTGTGTTTTGCCAGACACACGGTGAGCAAGTAGTACAGTGAATGCATCTGAGGCTGCCATTACCCCTCATTTATTGTGTGGATTTCTGCCCTGGCGCCAGGTACGTCAAGTGCCGGTGCACCCCCAGGAATGGCCATGCAATTGTACGTGCGTTTGGGTGTTGCCGCGCTGAGGAAGGAAGCGAACGAGCTCGAGGAGCTGTTGTCCAACAAGGCTCTGTACATCGAGCAACACGCTGCGGAGAGCTTGGCACAGAGCCTCAGTCCGAATCCACCTGATTCCCTTCTATTGAAGTGGCGGGGCCAAGCAATAAGGTCCTATTCTAGACATGAGAGCCGCCGGAGAGAGCGGGCAGCGACTCTTCGGGCCCAGGCAGATATGTGGGAGGGCCGTCTGGCCTCAGGTGACTTGCTGCAGCAGGATCCCGATGAGGGCTCCTCCTCCAGGGAAACAGCGCCCCAACCAGCATCGAAATCGGACACTACACAAGGCCGACGAGGTGCGTTTCCTGCGGCTCTCAATCGGCAAGACGGCAACCTGACAAACAGTACCAATGCACACTAATTCCAGTATTTGTCAGCTAACAACGTTTCACAGCACCGCAGCTCGAACATCCACTACACGCGAGCATCCGGCGACGTCCAGATGTCGGCCGCCCGCTCCGACGCGTATGTCGGGTATGCTGGGACGTTCAACGAAGGGTGTCTAGGAGAGAAAAAAGGAACCTGTCGACTGTGGGGCCCACTGTTGAGAAAGTGGAAGACGAAGGCGATACCATTTGGCTCTGTCAGTGAAACGACCAGTGGCGCCGGATGCTGTTTTGTGTTTTCAGCCGGCCGCCGCCGTGGACGTCAACAGGGGCAAGACGCAGGCGAGGGCACCGCAGCTACTGGCCCGAGTGCCCCGTCTGTGAGCAGCGCGTCGCCCATGTCCCGCCTGGAGGGCTCACTAAGGGGTACACTGCTTGGGAGCAGCGTCGCGCTTCCAGATGTGGGTAGGGTACCCTATTTCAAACTTGCGATTGAGAATCTGCGACTCGAGGCACGGCGGATTGAAGACAGATGGCGATCCTTGAAGCAATACGTCACCAATAGGATTGCCATATGTATGCTCGAAGAGAACACTCGGAGTCCGAGTCCACTTGTAATTAGGCATTGGATACGGCGGGCGCGAAAACAGTACAGCCGCGTATCAGGGCTGCGTGCAGTAGAAGCGGCCCTCCTGCAGAGGGTCGCGAGTGATCTAGAACGGAAGGCGGCAGCAGAGGGTCTCCTGGTACGAAGCCCCCAGGAGACACCCCCTCATCGACCTCCTTCCTCTACTGATCTGCCAGGTGCTGGATCGGAAGGAGGCTCAAGCGGTGAGTTCGTGATTCTGTCCACGGAGTGCATTCTCCGACACTCCAGCCTGTAGAACTCGATGTGCCATTGTATCTCATTCGCAGGTATCATGCTCCGCCCTGGCAAAAAGGCTTCACTATGTCTCCGTCTCGTGGAAACAGAAATTGTTTAGATTAGTGAGTGACATCCCACCGAATGTCCATCAATTGTTCGGAATAGTGACAAGTGGACGTCAGCTTGGTTCGCGCACGGTTAATCGCGAGTAGTCTGTGCGAAAGGGGCCGAGACACAACATCTCTTCCTCAGCTCCGCGCAGACACACGCGCACACCGCGTTTTGGGCTGCGGTTTGACTACGCCAGAGCTGGACAATACGCAGCGCACCTCTTCGGGACACTCCGACAGTGCTGTATATCCTTATCGGTACGTTCTCGGTGTTGGCAGGATTTCCACCCAGGCCGGCACCACGGGCGCCTGACCTTACGTTTGCGGACCTTGCCATTTCGAACTTAAGGAGAGATGCCGAGGCCATCGAAGGCACGTGGAGTCACGGACTAGAGTACTACGTTGCCCAGCGCGCTGCCGTTCGCATGGTGCGAGGTAACGATCCCTCGCCTACACCCGCCACACAGCGTGAGTGGGCGTATAATGATAAGAAGGGCTTCCGTGCCGATGTTATGGGGCATCAGCAAAGGGCACGAGATCTGAAGGATAAGGCGAACGCCCTGGAACAGGAGCTTCGCGCCCTGCTCTCGTCGGCATCGGGGCAAGTCCCAGAACCGCTGCGCGAATCCGGATCGACTGGTGAGTCTCCGCTGCCCTTTGTGATGCCGAAGATGGCTCCACCATTGAGCTACATCAGCAACGAAGCTAATCGCGACTTAACACGGAAGAGTTCCTATTTTTCTACATCTTTCTGTTTCTTCTAGGTCGTTGACACGGGTCGGTATTAGACAAGATTCAGTCTAGCCATTTCCCTGTCGTTGCCCATCAGGCGGTGTGTCGTCGAGATTGGGCCTCTGTAGTGGGTGGTGTGAGCTGTGACTTCGTCGAGTGCTGTCCTATATACTCATGCTAGCAAGGGTGCGACGAAACGTTTCTCGTCCAACTGCGACAGTCACGACGACAGCATTGTGCTCGCGTCTGCCTCTGATACTGTCTGATGCCCAGAAGATTTTATCAGTTCCTTGACTCGAAGCAGGCACTGGAGGTAATTCTACCACACACGACGCCGCACGATACGCGAATCGTTTCAGTTTCGTCTACCATGTGCTGTGTCGATTCGTCTGGGCAGTAGATCCATCAGCGGAGCAGTCCGTCGAGCGTCCGTCAGGAAAAAGGAAACAGAAACGGAAGCACCTGTATCATAGCAGTGCCGAGAGCGCCGGCGAAGGCCCATCCAGAGGCGGTGCTATGCTTCCGGCGCTGCCCCTTTGGTTGACCCCAGTCTCGGCGGTGCACATTGCGACTCGTCAAAGGGACCCCAGCAATCCGCCTGTCGCTGTCGGGCCTTCTCCTGGATCGTCGTCACCTGAGCAGCACTTGCCGGCTGCAAGACGCTCCCAAAGAGGATCTGGTCCATCGTCATCAACACGTGAACATCCGCCACCGGCAACTGGCGGCCCGCTGCCGCAACGATATACGCCAGTACCCACCACAACACCTCCGTACCCCGCCGACGTCGAGCGTGGCCTTGGTGACCCCACACCGCCCCACCCCAAAAAGCGACGGCTCCTTGAATTTCTGTCTGATACAGCCAGACTCGAAAAAACTCCACCGGGACACCGCCAGCCGCTTGGGCGTCTCGCGCTGACGTCAACAGCGAGCCACATGGCGTCAAGCTCCCAAATGGCCTCAGGCCCACCGCAAGTGCCTAGTCTAGCAGGGACACATGGTAGACTGTCTGGGAGCGGCGGCGACATCATTCCGTCTTTGTCTCTGCCGCTCAAGAAGCGCCCACTGCGGGGACCTGCAGCTCCCCGCCACGCAGCGGCCGCCGCTGCCACGCCTCTTGTCCGGCAGCCCCCTTTCCGCTCGGGATCGCTCGCGAGTGCGGGCACTACATCTGGAACGCCATCCCAGCCACCATCTTCCATGGAGCCGTCAGCACCTGCGTCGGCGCCTGCAGGTGACCCAGGTGTAGAACCGCGTGGACAGCTTCGCCCTCCAGATCCCCACTGATGCCTTGTCTCATGCACTGCAATCAGAGCATCAGTGATGAGCCGGGTACAAGGATGTGAGCAGGCGGTTGGCATGCGACACACCTGCGTCGACCCGAAATCCTGATATGCATATCATGCGGGATCCTCGCCTCGATTTCGGACTACATAGAAGATGGTGACCGAGGCTGCCTGGAAAGACAGACCGTTCGGTTGCCGGCGTTGGACACGAGACGATGTAACGTCGCCAGTGTTTTCCCGCCCGCTCCACGTAACAGCATCGCCACATTAGTCACTAGTCCTCTCATCCCCATGACGTACATGCGTGCGCCGAACACGCGTGTCTTCTTCATCTAATACTTTGCAGAAACACGTCTATCGATTTCTCTACATTGGCTTGCGGATGGGTAAAAGGCCGGATATACGCCAGACTGACGCCGGTCTGTTGTTCCCGTTCGTGATGAGCCATTTGTCGCGGTGGTCCGTGACTATTCGCCCTTGCGCCTCACGCCGGGTCAACCAGCTTTATCGCATGTGCCACAGACATCGAGTCGGGGAGATGCACTTTTCCATTCGGTCTTGATGGCCGCGCCTGTCGTATGTGGTGCGATGGATTAAAGAGTCCAATGACTCTAGGAAAGGGAATACGCTTGTTTGCTCTCGAGTGGGGCTGGGCCAGTTGGCAGGGCAACACGTTCTACCAGTGTCGTTCCACAGTCTCGTCCAGGATCCGTATTCACGCCAACACAATAATCTGCGCGCATGCCGCAGATATCCATAAAGCCGACATAGATGTTATCGAACATGCGTATTTGCGCATGCCGACTACACCGACACCTAGACCTACCGCACCCTGCGACACAGCCGACCTGCAGCAGCGCAGGAGTACTCATGTCGCCCCT
>NW_017382950.1:0-2445 GCF_000006565.2 Toxoplasma gondii ME49
TCGGCGCTCGGTGAGTACAGATAGACGCCGGCCCTGAGTTGCACCTGGACTCGTGACGAATAGGCCGCGGGCGGCTCAAGAAATAGCCGCAAGGCTCCAAGTCTATCCACGGCAGGAGACGTGCGTAGCGCCCACTTGAATGCTCGTCGGTTTGCTGGAATACCTCTCGCCAATCGATTCGTTCCGTATGTGTGCAGAACAGTTTTCCTGGAATTCGTTCCTATATCCACGAAGCGTCCCACATATACACACGAGAAAAAGGCGGGGTAGCGTCTGAGTCTCAAATGCATCACTGGACTAGGGGCAAGGACAAGCGAGTCCAGTGGTGAACTCAATGGGCCTGTGTAAACCCAGCTGGGATCAATTTACTGTTGTGGCGACTTCAAGCACAGCAGAGTCTCGAATCTCAGGCATAGTGGCAAGGTCCACACAGCGGAAGTGCCGTGCAGATGCTGCCTCCTCCTTCTTGTGCTATCGAGCGCGTCAAGTAAAGCTTCACTGTACTATCTTGCTCCTTAATATTCGGGGCGGCACTGTTTTGGTTAGGGGAGACATGTCCGCCGCACGTTGTCCCCGAAAGCTAAAGAGAAAAAAAGTGAAAAATGGAAGTTAACAGAGAATGCAATCCAAAAACGACGACGCTGCGCTGCCGCGTGTTCAAAGCGGATGTGATCATCCGGGGAACGTGTCGACGTGCCGTGCAGTGCCGTTCATTCACTGGTGCATGGAGGACTTAATCATGGCGATAGGTATATGACGCGGAGGCAGCACCACAACAGGCATGCACGTGCGCAGCATTGAACAGCGTGTTCTGGCATGATATTTGCAGTATCGGCCTTCCGCACAACGGTCCAACTTACGTTCGCAGCCTACAGAAGCGACGAATGCTCATCGCTAGGGGAGACTGCCCACGGTTGCGATCAGCGGTCCAGCGGCTGACGTATTCTGCTGAGATCCGTTGCTTGATATTAGAGCCTAGCCAACACCTAACACACGCTTCAACAAGCTCGTGCTCCATGAGTCACCCACCACGTAGTAACACCGGTATACAAAACTTTGCTGTCGAGTTGTTCTTCCACTAACAACCCACAACACTCATCAAGCGTCTACTAATGAGACAACGCTCGTACGCTCGTGCGCTGTAACCCCAAAAAAATGGAACACCGTCAAGACGCACACAAGACATCAGAAACTTATACCGTTGATCGTGACGCTGCGGTGCAGCGCTTCACATGTCGAGCCCGTTCCCTTGGTCGTCGATCCTAGCGAATTCAGAACAACAGGCAAACGACTGCAGAGCGTTCACTGTTGGGTGTCGACCACCCTACTTCGCTCCGCATCCTTGTTAGCCCCCTCCCCCTCCCGAAAATCTGATTGGAAACAGGTAGTGGCACGTGACGCACCGGGAGCCGCTTAAGAGCGACTGCAGCTCGAACGCATGAGACCGAGAACCCGGTACAATCCGCATTCACAACGTTGCAGTTGCAGCCATGTTTGTTTTTGTACAGC
This sequence comes from Toxoplasma gondii ME49, assembly GCF_000006565.2. Classification (NCBI taxonomy): domain Eukaryota; phylum Apicomplexa; class Conoidasida; order Eucoccidiorida; family Sarcocystidae; genus Toxoplasma; species Toxoplasma gondii. The sequence continues at coordinate 1,510 of NW_017382950.1, forward strand.
GTATGAGTCACGCTAATGATGCCGCCGTGATGCAAAATAGTCCCACTATAACACAATCTCGCGTGACACCCTGCTGCTTCTCTTACAGTAATCTCTGACTCGTTGCACCTGCTTCAGCCATTATCGCGCATCTGGAGACCATTCTGACGGCTCATGCCTCTCCATAACCCCAGGGTCACTCCGATTACTGCCAAGGTGTCACGAGGTCCGACCACTGCCTACCGCCTGTTCGATAAAGCAGAAAAGTGACACCATCGCTCCACGATGCCAGGCGATGCGAGCGAATCTTGCTGGAACGGCGACGTGTTCCCAGTGCATAGTGTCGCGAGTACTAGGTACTTGTGGTAGACACCAGTCCCCCACGATGCCGACCACAGGGTATACGCGTGACACAATCCGAATGCACGTAAGTCTCCGGGAACAACATTTTCCAAACAATTCGTCCTTAAATGGCGGGCAACGATTATATAGAATCCGTACCTAGACATGAGAATCGTGCCACAGGCACAAACCGGAGAAACACCGTGGAAGACGTTCCCGTCTCAGGCCCATCAGTGGACTAGTGGCAAGACCAGGCGATTCGGTGGACAGGCGTTGTATCAAGAAGACTATACTATATACCCAAACAGTCACCCATCTACTGACTAAATTTCGAGTCACGAACTATTGACGAATTAACATCCGGGCATTCGATGCTCGAATCACAGATAGTAATGCATGGCTTGAGGTCTCAGTCACCACCAACACACAGCCATGGGTTGACAGCAAACGATACTGAACTGGGGCTATCCACAAAAAGCATAACTACTGTGGAGCGGCGATTCTGCGTGGCGCGATGCAGCTATCACCTCGAGTTACACATCTTCTGATTCAGGGACATACCGTTGCCGCGCCACCTCCTATAGCGACGGCCGGCAGGCGACGCATCGTGAACAG
>NW_017382950.1:2952-11753 GCF_000006565.2 Toxoplasma gondii ME49
AGATAGACGCCGGCCCTGAGTTGCACCTGGACTCGTGACGAATAGGCCACCGGCTGCCCATTAAATAGTCGCAAGGCTCCAAGTCTGTGCACCACACGGGATACGCGTTTGACGTTTCTCTAACCCTGCGTCTGGTTCGTTTACCGACCAAATGGAGATCGCTGATGCTCGCCATGGACCCAGCACGGCTGCCTGTCAGCAACGACTGTGATGAGACGAAACGTCTATCATTGTATCAGCACGTGGTTTTGATGAGAGTCCAACTCGACAATCAGGGCGCTAGCTACATCCTCAACATACAGATATGTGGTATTGCTGTATCACAGACGATGTCCCATATCACACTGAATTATCCATACAGATACCCGCCAAGAAGTCGCTTGCATGCATTCGACGCTCAGTTCGTTTCATCGCCCACTCGACCAGCGACACCACAGCGCGCCTCGCTACACTGCTCTCCTTACAACGACACGGGTGAGAGCCAATTCCTGCCGGACACCTCGCAGTCACACCTGCCAGAAGGTACCCTCTAAATGCCCCGTGTCAACATGATGCCGGGACCGTACTGTCCGTATCTGGAACCGCCAACAGACGTGATGCCACTCCAAACGGACCTTTCTCCCGTCAGAGGTATGTCGGCACGAATGCTCAAGCCAAAGCCCTGTCCGCTAAGCACCGAGGCTACTCGGTCCGAAATGTACCGCACACAAGGACACGACGCTTCGCTGCAAGACATCACGCCTTTGTCAATCTCCACTGAAACGAAAAGCCATCTGATGCGCGAGCGCCGCTGCAAGCTGCATCCCTCATCAGGGGTTTGTCACGCATGTCCCAAATCTGCACAGCTCCCATGCTGCTTGCCCAACAACCCAAATCACGCTCTTGCACCACATGAGCCGATACACACCATTCTCTGACTGTTGACGAGGCCGCGGCTCACCGGCTCCCACCTACTGTTTCTACCTTGTCGCAGGGCTTCCGGGCGACTTGTGCCTTTCCATCCCGTCTCCAGCCAGCTGGTTGTCAGCGTGCGATGCCTGCCGGCTGGTGCCTACGGCCTGGGCAGCGAAACATCACGTCAGCGAGCTCGGCGCTCGGTGAGTACAGATAGACGCCGGCCCTGAGTTGCACCTGGACTCGTGACGAATAGGCCACCGGCTGCGCATGAAATAGTCGCAAGGCTCCAAGTCTGTGCACCACACGGGACACGCGTTTGACGTTTCTCTAACCCTGCGTCTGGTTCGTTTACCGACCAAATGGAGATCGCTGATGCTCGCCATGGACCCAGCACGGCTGCCTGTCAGCAACGACTGTGATGAGACGAAACGTCTATCATTGTATCAGCACGTGGTTTTGATGAGAGTCCAACTCGACAACCAGGGCGCTAGCTACATCCTCAACATACAGATATGTGGTTTTGCTGTATCACAGACGATGTCCCATATCACACTGAATTATCCATACAGATACCCGCCAAGAAGTCGCTTGCATGCATTCGACGCTCAGTTCGTTTCATCGCCCACTCGACCAGCGACACCACAGTGCGCCTCGCAACACTGCTCTCGTTACAACGACACGGGTGAGAGCCAATTCCTGCCGGACACCTCGCAGTCACTCCTGCCAGACGGTACCCTCTAAATGCCCCGTGTCAACATGATGCCGGGACCGTACGTCTTGTTTCTGGAACCGTTCATAGATTAGCGCAGCACAAAACACACCTCTCTAGCAACGGGGTATTCTGGCACGAATGCTCGAGCAAACGCCGTGTCCGCTAAGCATCGAGGCCACTCAATCCGAAATATACCGCACACAAGGACACGACGCTTCGCTGCAAGACATCACGCCTTTGTCAATCTCCACTGAAACGAAAAGCCATCTGATGCGCGAGCGCCGCTGCAAGCTGCATCCCTCATCAGGGGTTTGTCACGCATGTCCCAAATCTGCACAGCTCCCATGCTGCTCACCCAACAACCCAAATCACGCTCTCGCACCACATGAGCCTATACACACCATTCTCTGACTGTTGACGAGGCCGCGGCTCACCGGCTCCCACCTACTGTTTCTACCTTGTCGCAGGGCTTCCGGGCGACTTGTGCCTTTCCATCCCGTCTCCAGCCAGCTGGGTGTCAGCGTGCGATGCCTGCCGGCTGGTGCCTACGGCCTGGGCAGCGAAACATCACGTCAGCGAGCTCGGCGCTCGGTGAGTACAGATAGACGCCGGCCCTGAGTTGCACCTGGACTCGTGACGAATAGGCCACCGGCTGCGCATGAAATAGTCGCAAGGCTCCAAGTCTGTGCACCACACGGGACACGCGTTTGACGTTTCTCTAACCCTGCGTCTGGTTCGTTTACCGACCAAATGGAGATCGCTGATGCTCGCCATGGACCCAGCACGGCTGCCTGTCAGCAACGACTGTGATGAGACGAAACGTCTATCATTGTATCAGCACGTGGTTTTGATGAGAGTCCAACTCGACAATCAGGGCGCTAGCTACATCCTCAACATACAGATATGTGGTATTGCTGTATCACAGACGATGTCCCATATCACACTGAATTATCCATACAGATACCCGCCAAGAAGTCGCTTGCATGCATTCGACGCTCAGTTCGTTTCATCGCCCACTCGACCAGCGACACCACAGCGCGCCTCGCAACACTGCTCTCGTTACAACGACACGGGTGAGAGCCAATTCCTGCCGGACACCTCGCAGTCACTCCTGCCAGAGGGTACCCTACCAGCAGCTTGTGTCAACATGATGCTGCGATCGTACAAGGTCTTCCTGGAAGCGCCCACAGACATGATGCCACTCCACACGGACCTCTCTAGCAGCAGAGTATGGCGGCACGAATGCTCACGCCACAGCCCTGTCCCGTTAGTATCGACGCTACTCGATGCGACGTCTACTGCAAACAAGGGCACGATGCTTCCATACGTCGACTTCCTGTAACCTCTCCCGCCGCCTGCACTCTACATCATCACACGACGGCAAAACGAAGGGCTGTCTTCAGCGCGAGCGCCGCTGCAAGCTGCATCCCTCATCAGGGGTTGTCACGCATATCCCAAATCTACACAGCTCCCATGCTGATCACCCAACAACCCAAATCACGCTCTCGCACCACATGAGCCCATACACACCATTCTCTGACTGCCGACGAGACCGCCCCTAACCCGTCGCGGCTAATGTTTCTTCCTTGTGGCAGGCCTTCCGGGCGACTTGTGCCTTTCCATCCCGTCTCCAGCCAGCTGGGTGTCAGCGTGCGATGCCTGCCGGCCGGTGCCTACCGCCTGGACGCGAAACAAAACATCCGCGAGCCCGGCGAGCAGAGGTAGCCCCATGACCTGTGTGGGGCCTCGACTGGAGAGGAATAAGGGGCATCGGGTCGGAGCAGAGGCCCCAGGAGCGCGAGTATCCATCACCGGACAGGTGTATGACACCGGTCAAATGCTTTTCAATCTGCACGGGTCGGGGGGCGTACAGTATGTGGCTCATATCTAAGGTAAGGGACAGGAATCTGGAAACACTTTGCTGGACTATCTTTGGCGTCGGCGTGGACTCATTGTTCAAAGGCCGCTAGATACGATGGAGTCCGACCAGTCGCAGAACGGACGGGGCACATACACGGATAAAACCACGGTCGTTGTTGGCCGGCAGCAGCACGACCCATGGCGACGTGACAACAGCAATGGCCTCAAACCACGCTGGGACAGGACGATACACAGGTCAGTTGCAGAGAGAGAACGAATGCAGTTGGCGTCGACACGTCGATGCATGCTGCCACACCATAACACTGTTGCGACGCTCCCTCAATGCAGTCTTTTCAGTAGCAAGGCTCAGCTCAGGTAGATCCGTTAAGTATGAAGTGCTTGCGCCGAGACAAAGCGAAGCAAAGACTCTGCTATACATCATATTCATGACGTTTGCAGACTATAGTGAGTTACCGCCGGAGGTAGCGTTACCGGGCCGTACACCAACGTTGATTCTCGTGTTATCGTCTTGAGGCCACCCACACAAGCAGAGGTCAGCGCTTAGTGAGCATGGTCATACCACAATCTTCTATCCACAGTGCACGCGAAAGTATGGCACAGCCAGCACCAAGTGCTTTTACTTAAGTGATGATTCTCCCATCCTCTATTGTCCTGTCCTCGCGTAAACATGAAAGGTGACACTGTCCTGCCGAAAACAGTCTCTAGCAACATGCCTTAACACGGTTATCAACGCCGTTCAAGGATGGACAGTGGACCCATGTTTACCGGCGTAGTCGTGACAACACGTGAAAGCAACAGGGTGATATTGCGCCCTGTTCCAGTGCCCTCGTCTCCCCTTTGAACCACATAGATACAACCGATCCTTTCCACTTGCGCCTCATTGGCCCGTAACCGAAGTTGCCCAAATCTTGTCTCACTTCGCCGTGTGGTGATATCCTTACGACAAGGGACTGATCAAAAGCGTGAAGTCATTTCGAACACCAGTTGAGATCAGGGAGAAATAACGTCCAGCGGGGACATCCTCCAAAAGGTGTCACAAACAGAGCCTGTTTCGGTAGTCTGCAACCTGTAGTAGATCAGTTGGCTACTGCGGGCAAGGCAACAGCGCCTTCTTAACGCTCATCGACTTTCTTGATGACTGCCACCAGCGAGATACTTGTTCACTTTACGTGCAATCGCCATCCTTCATCTTCGCCGGAGGAGGTCCGGGAATTATAAGTGGCAGGTGACTCTTGCCGACAAGGTCATCTAAATTACCAACGGTTCCGTCAGCTGCTGCGAGGCTCTGCATCGCTCTCACGTTACCATTAAATAGATAAAATCCCACAAACAGACACAGCCATCGCCATTACCGTCGTGCCCCCCGTGGCAGCTACCCCTTACCACTACCACTGGTCCCGTCACTGTCACCATTCTCGCTGGACGCACCGACGCCCCGATATCCTCCATCACACCTCCGCTAGGCAGACTGCCACTAAATCGCTGCAGTCCTCGCCACTGCCTACTGTCTTTGCGTGAATGAAGACAGGGCCTGTCATGCCAGACTGAAGTCAGGCGAACCAGTTGCTTTGGCTCTCGAGTTGTGGTGCGCAGATGTACTTCAAAGACTTCAATGCAATATGCCGGAGTGCCTCGTGCCACGATTATCCCGGTAGACACGAGTCACCCTGTACACAATGCGCTGGGCAATACTCTGGAGATATTCTACCTAGACACCCCTTCAGGCTCGCGGACACCCGTACTACGACAGCAACCTGAGACAAGTGCGGTCAGGCCCGTGGCAGCCCCGACGCCAACCACAAGCTGAACACACTGCCACTGCACGATGGCGGCAGAACATCCAAAACCGGTACAAGAGCGCATGACGCCACCCATCACACCGAACGTCCCGGGAGCACTACAGCACACATAAACGGTATAGGCAGAAAAACCACAAATTCAACATCGTCAGCTTGACGTATGCCGCGACAACAAACTATTTATTGTCTGCTGCGACTCACCGTCACTCTACTTCTTGACATATCGAGACTGAAATGTGTACAACTGAGAATAAATCGTCCATCACAAAATCCACTGTCGTTAATATACGAATAGATGGAACTATGTATTCCGTGGAGCCTACCATGGGATAGCTGGCGCAGCTCCGTTAGGTACAGAATCCCGGACGACGAAGCACAGGAAGAAGCGAAATTCTCACGCCCATCCTCGTCGAGTAGAAAGAGGACCTGCAGTGCATTGCCGCTGAAATTTCGCCTTCCATTCATTACGCCATTGAGGCTCCGCGTGTGGTGGCCACTGACAAGAGGAGGCCACTGCTTTGTCGGCATGCTCCTCGCACTGAACCAACCCCAGACAGTGGTGGAGAACCATATTCAGAAAGGAAAGTGTATAGTGAAATGCTGGAAGCGTCGTGACCTGAGTGTGGACCCTCCTACGATCTCAACCTGTACAAATGAGGCGTTAGTCTGTCAATACTACTGCATCAGGAACGCAGTGCCGCGGCCACCTCTCCACCTCGATATGAAGGTGTGGGCCCATCCGTCCGGCACTCAAATAGTCCCCATACCAACGCCAACAGAGATGCACTAATCTTTCTTCCTCCGATTTGGAATTTACTCAATGATAAAGGCTGAGGCGGCTTCTGCGTCTGGCTGCTCATCTACTCTTATGAGGCTGCAGCCATTGCGCGACAGTTTGCGCAGCGTCAGCGCTGCCTACCTCCCATTCCTGGAAGCGAAGTCCAACAGGAGGCTCCTCAAAAACGCACTGAACAACAACATGGCATCTTCGTAAGCGTTCGGACACGAGAGTATGTCCTTCGTGATGACATAGCGCTCGTCGGCCACGAGAATAGTGGATTCTTGATCTTCCCCAACAAGTACTGCGATCTCGGCTTGCGGACAGACCGCTTCTTGACGGCGACCAATATACTTCGCCTCCGCCATCCGGCACACGCCTCCCTCGGTGGTCATTGCGAGGCGGTGAAGGACGTGCGCAGCCGCCTGCGACAAGCCATCGGCATTGGAACTGTTTCCTGCAGGCACGTGGCAGCACTCTCTGAGTCTTCTGCTAATTTCGCCTGGTTCAGCCGCTCGTTCGACAAATACACATCTACTCAAATCCGCCTCTGGGCCGACGGAGCAAACCTTCCCTGCCCAGTAACAAATGCCTACAGGGTACTCCCCGTCGCGTGCTCCCTGGACGTGCGGATTCTCTCTTGAAACCCTCAGTTGCCACCGCGGTCACCACTGGGTCATGTCTGCCGTGCGTCCCCTACGGCCTGTGCGCGGATGCAGAAAAAATGCCGTGATGTCGCCGAGAAGGGTTAGGCGACGCAGTCGGGAAGCGTCTCGAGCCATGATGATTGCCTCGGGCTCAGTGGGCTCAGTTTTGGATATCATCAGTAGCATCTTGACTAAAATGAAATCACCCACAAGACATGCACCTGACACACATCAAAGGCGCTTCAGTCGCCATGACATCGCAGTCGCGCACTCACCGTCTCTTGTGTAACCTGGGAGACGCGCCCGAAGGTCTGTCGAGACAGACTGCTAGGCCGACGATTGCCGACAGCAGCAGGCGACGTAAACACCTGTGCCTGGGACCGTCATTGTATCGCTATAAACACACAGCAATTAACCCATCATCGAGGAAGGCTGGCGGGAACACAGCCGGAGTCGGTGCAAGTCCACAGGAGACGCCCATTACAGCAGGTGGCACTGATACAAACAAACGGAACAGGAAGAAAACCCACACAGCCAACATCGTCAGTTTGACGTACGTCGCGACATCAAACTATTTATTGTCTGCTGCGACTCACCGTCACTCTACTTCTTGACATATCGAGATTGAAATGTGTACCACTGAGTATAAAGAGTCCATCACAAAATCCACTGTAGTTAATATACGAATAGATGGAACTATGTATTCCGTGGAGCCTACCATGGGATAGCTGGCGCAGCTCCGTTAGGTACAGAATTCCGGACGACGAAGCACAGGAAGAAGCGAAATTCTCACGCCCATCCTCGTCGAGTAGAAAGAGGACCTGCAGTGCATTGCCGCTGAAATTTCGCCTTCCATTCATTACGCCATTGAGGCTCCGCGTGTGGTGGCCACTGACAAGAGGAGGCCACTGCTTTGTCGGCATGCTCCTCGCACTGAACCAACCCCAGACAGTGGTGGAGAACCATATTCAGAAAGGAAAGTGTATAGTGAAATGCTGGAAGCGTCGTGACCTGAGTGTGGACCCTCCTACGATCTCAACCTGTACAAATGAGGCGTTAGTCTGTCAATACTACTGCATCAGGAACGCAGTGCCGCGGCCACCTCTCCACCTCGATATGAAGGTGTGGGCCCATCCGTCCGGCACTCAAATAGTCCCCATACCAACGCCAACAGAGATGCACTAATCTTTCTTCCTCCGATTTGGAATTTACTCAATGATAAAGGCTGAGGCGGCTTCTGCGTCTGGCTGCTCATCTACTCTTATGAGGCTGCAGCCATTGCGCGACAGTTTGCGCAGCGTCAGCGCTGCCTACCTCCCATTCCTGGAAGCGAAGTCCAACAGGAGGCTCCTCAAAAACGCACTGAACAACAACATGGCATTCTTCGTAAGCGTTCGGACACGAGAGTATGTCCTTCGTGATGACATAGCGCTCGTCGGCCACGAGAATAGTGGATTCTTGATCTTCCCCAACAAGTACTGCGATCTCGGCCTGCGGACAGACCGCTTCTTGACGGCGACCAATATACTTCGCCTCCGCCATCCGGCACACGCCTCCCTCGGTGGTCATTGCGAGGCGGTGAAGGACGTGCGCAGCCGCCTGCGACAAGCCATCGGCATTGGAACTGTTTCCTGCAGGCACGTGGCAGCACTCTCTGAGTCTTCTGCTAATTTCGCCTGGTTCAGCCGCTCGTTCGACAAATACACATCTACTCAAATCCGCCTCTGGGCCGACGGAGCAAACCTTCCCTGCCCAGTAACAAATGCCTACAGGGTACTCCCCGTCGCGTGCTCCCTGGACGTGCGGATTCTCTCTTGAAACCCTCAGTTGCCACCGCGGTCACCACTGGGTCATGTCTGCCGTGCGTCCCCTACGGCCTGTGCGCGGATGCAGAAAAAATGCCGTGACGTCGCCGAGAAGGGTTAGGCGACGCAGTCGGGAAGCGTCTCGAGCCATGATGATCGCTTCGGGCTCAGTGGGCTCAGTTTTGGGTACCATCAGTAGCATCTTGACTAAAATGAAATCACCCACAAGACATGCACCTGACACACATCAAAGGCGCTTCAGTCGCAATATCACAGTCGCTC
>NW_017382951.1:0-2361 GCF_000006565.2 Toxoplasma gondii ME49
CTTTTAGCTGTCTTAAGCAGTCCAGTGGGGTGGTGGTGTACAGCAATCATAAAGAACTTGGTTGTCTGTATCTCATAACTGGAGTCATATTCAGTATCCTAGGTACTATAATGTCTCTGTTTATTCGATTTGAGTTATACAGTTCTGGTTCGCGGATCATTTGTACAGAGACAATATCTACTTATAATGTGATAATTACAATACATGGTCTAGCTATGATCTTTATGTTCTTAATGCCGGCTTTGTACGGAGGATATGGTAACTTCTTTGTACCAATCTATATTGGTGGTTCGGAAGTCGTTTTCCCAAGAACTAACGCGATCTCCTATTTCCTAGTACCATTAGGTTCTGTGTTAGTAACTTAAAGTATTTGTGCTGAATTTGGTAGTGGTCTTGGTTGGTCTATGTACCCTCCATTAAGTACTAGCTTGATGGTTTTAAATCCTGAGGCTACTGATTGGTTAATTGGAGGACTTGCTGTTCTTGGTATCAGTAGTATCCTTAGTTCTATTAACTTCCTTGGTACATGTGTCTTTATGGGATCTTGTGCAGGAGCAAAAAATTATATTTTATATATTTGGTCTATTATTTTTACAGCTCTTATGCTAGTATTTACACTACCTATTTTAACAGGTGGACTAGTTATGATCTTATTAGATTTACATGTAAATACAGAATTTTATGATTCTATGTATTCTGGTGATAGTGTCTTATATCAACATCTATTCTGGTTTTTTGGACATCCAGAAGTATATATTCTAATTCTACCTGCTTTTGGTGTTGTATCTCAAACTTTATCTATGTATTCATGTCGAGCGGTCTTCGGTGGTCAATCTATGATCTTAGCTATGGGTTGTATTTCTATTCTAGGTTCTCTAGTATGGGCACATCACATGATGACTGTCGGTCTAGAAGTAGATACACGAGCTTACTTCTCAGCTATGACAATTATGATTGCTATTCCTACAGGTACTAAAATCTTTAATTGGTTAGGTACCTATATGGCTAGTCATAATACTACACGAACAATAGATTTATGGGCTGCCTTATGCTTTATTCTTCTATTTACTCTAGGTGGTACTACAGGTGTAGTTATGGGTAATGCAGGTATGGATATTGCACTACACGATACATATTATATTGTTGCACATTTCCATTTTGTATTATCTCTGGGAGCTATCTTAGCAACTATATGTGGATTTGTCTTCTATAGTAAAGATATGTTCGGAGATACTTTAAATCTATTCCATGTGAATACAGGTTCATCACCTTATTTAAATATTTGGTTTGTTGTATTCTTGGCTAGTATTATGTTAATCTTCTTACCTATGCATATATCTAACTACACAACGTTATGCCAAGAAGGATCCCAGATTACCCTGATTATCTTTGTTATATTAATACATGGTGTTCAATTGGTTCTATTTCTACAATAATTATCATCTTAACTATGCTCTGCTAACACAATAGAACTTGGATCCGGTAAACAAAGACCTTCAAGATCTAAACCAGTAGTCCAACTCGTAGTATATACTCCCCAGAAAAAGGTAGTTTATATAAACCTAGGAATCCCATTTTATAATGTGTAACAGGGAGTCTAGCTTCAGTTGTTATCTGATTGGTATTGCATGCCCTGAGTACGTAAGGAAAAGGAAAGGTTAACCGCTATTTAAACACAACAGTTACCGTAGCTGTAGATGAATGCTAATTATAGAGTATATCTCCTATGACACTGCATAACATATAAATGCTCCTTCCGCCATTCGTTGACTGTGTTTACCACGGGGAATTAGAACAGAATATCAAGTTCTTTGCCTGGAGGTTTGTTACGTTCCGTACAGTTGTAGGTAAAAGGTATGTTAGAGACTTAGACTAGCGTTGGAGCACATTGTTTCATTCGATAGTCCACGCTCAATCTTACCATACATAATACTTTTATGATCCCAGGCTGGTTTAATAAGTCAAAGTTTAGCCGGGAAGTTAGCGTCTAACATATATAACCGAGTATCAACTTAGATGCACAGATGGACATAATTAATCCTTGTACGGTTTGTACCTACTTGACTCCTCAGTTTAAGCAGAACTGTAGTTTATCGGGACTAAAGTCAGCATAATCAATTAAAAGGTTTGTTCAGCCACTGGTTCACCATCAACTACCTTGTTTCGACTTCGTACCGACTGTGTTATTGTAGCACATAGATTACCCTTCTAGAAGGGAATTGTTCCCAAACAACCGGATCGTGTTGGCTAGGTGAACTAATCACGTTTCATAAATACAATCAGTGAAAGCTCTTTTGATTTCCATGAACGGAGTTACATATTAGATTATCTTCGCTCCCATGGTCTGTAGTAAGTTACATT
>NW_017382952.1:0-1830 GCF_000006565.2 Toxoplasma gondii ME49
CCCCAGCTTGTTCTGTTCTATAAGATGGAGTGAGCCAACGCCAGGTTCAGAGTCATATTGCGGGTAGAGGTTTCTATTGACAACGCACCACAGTGGTGAACATCACCACGGAATGTTTGATGCTTGGGGGCGTGGAATTCGTGAGAGTGGTCTCGTTGTCCTCGACACAGTCATGTATCGGTTCTGGCTGGGCATCTGCTGGTGTGCCACATTTTTTGGAAGACGTCTTTGGTTTTGACCACCTGCAGCGGAACAACCTCTCGACTGCGTCAACCGAGTTTCGTCTGTGGGTGTCCAGCGGCACCCACGTGTGGCTCCGTACGGCTTTAAGGAGATTCGTACACTTTGGCTATGTGATGGTTGGCATCTGCTCTTACGCGCACTGCACCGCAGGTGCAGTGGGAGTGTGTCAGATACCTGTCTTAGGCTCTAGCCTCTCGGAGTCCCCTTGGTAGCGGTTGCGCAAGGTGGCGAATGCAGGAGGCAGTGGTGTCGGATGAGGAGCGGAGACACGACACGCTGGTTGTGGATAACTCCGTGCGGTCACGTCACGATTGTGTTGGTCTCTGTGTACAGGCGGTAGGCAAGGGCTAGGCGGTGTGGCAGTTTGGGTGACCAGTGTGGTGGAGGAAGAGTGGTGGGGCTCGATGCGACGGGGCATCCGGTGGGGTACGTGACGGGGACGGAGCCAAACGTGGATCGGTGGCAATTGCGGTGGCGGGGCTGGTGTTGAGTCGGTGACTGTGAAAGTCAAATTTTGGATTTCCGTGTGTCCGAACTCCGTGGCTAAGAAGAAATGCCTTGAGACTGGCGACTGAATCTGGGGAATGTGGTTTATTTCTCGATACCCGATATGGAGCCCCATTTGTCTTGTTCTGCCACTGCCACGTGGCGACTGCGGGTCCCAGAGAGAGGAAGTCAACGTTGGCTGAGGTCAACGCGGAAGCCGACATGTTGCATGAAGTGGTCGATGTCTTGGTAGCACATGATCTTGTGGCCACCGGCGTCGTGGCCCTCTGGACACGCCCAACGAGTGTGACGTAAGGCCTGGTCGATCCTTCGGGCGGCATCTCTGCCTGGTGTAATTTGTTGTGCCCTTAGACTCTATCGTCTTCGCCCGTGCCAGGAGCAGAAGGTGGGTCCGCGGTTGCAATGAAACAGGTAACAGCGTATGTTCACTTGCTTCCTCACCTAATGAATGGCGTGAGACAGAAGCACTGGCGGACTGTGTCGTTGTTGGTGTGGAGAGGTAAAGTGCTCTGTCCTGTTGCCACGTGTGTAGCTATTGATACGGCTTTTGGGGTAGAAGGGTGTGTGCAGGTCATCGGCGGAAAGATCTTTCGACAGCAGCAGGCAGCGGATTTCGTACTGTTTTCGGTGCAGTAGTATCTCGACTGTGCAACATCTGAAGGCAAGCAGGGCCATGGTGCAGGCAGCGATTTATAATCAGAACAGTACTCTGATACGATGCTAGGCGTTTTGCTTGCGGGCTATTGACGAGCCCTCCAATCGTAGCTAAGGGCAGGCCCATCATGTCGTGGTCTGCATCTGTCAGTGTGCATCGTGGATGAAGCCGAGAGTGTTTGTTCTGCGGAGAGCCGAGTTTGTGCGGCCTGTGCGACTGAGTACCATAGTCATGAAGATTTTCAGTTGTTGCCGCGCTTTTGTTTTTTCGATGGTTCTGAGGGTCAGTTAATTCGTTATAAAGGCTCATTTCCATCAGTGCTACATCGACGATGGGTTAAAAAGGTGATCATGAGTTTCAGCATTGTTTTAGGTGACCGGTCGCATTGATGCGTGCAAGCAGCCTGAAGTACCTTTTCGTTCTGA
>NW_017382953.1:0-2033 GCF_000006565.2 Toxoplasma gondii ME49
TTAATAGTTTTAATATCTTCTATTTACATTTAAATGGTTCTAGCAATCCTGCAGGTATTGATACCGCGCTTAAAGTTGCCTTTTATCCTCATATGTTAATGACAGATGCTAAATGTCTATCCTATTTAATTGGATTAATCTTCTTACAAGCGGCTTTTGGTTTGATGGAACTATCACATCCAGATAACTCAATACCAGTCAACCGGTTCGTAACACCACTTCATATCGTACCTGAATGGTATTTTCTAGCATATTATGCGGTGTTAAAAGTAATTCCATCCAAAACCGGTGGTTTGTTAGTATTTATGTCATCTCTGATTAATTTAGGTTTACTTTCTGAGATTCGAGCTTTAAATACCCGAATGTTAATTCGTCAACAGTTCATGACTCGAAATGTAGTCAGTGGATGGGTGATTATTTGGGTATATAGTATGATCTTCTTGATTATTATAGGTAGTGCTATTCCACAAGCAACATACATCTTATATGGTAGATTAGCTACTATCTTATACCTTACTACCGGATTGGTTCTATGCTTATACTAAAACAACATTGTTAATGACTACAGCTTCCAAGCAAACATGAATACCGGTAGGATATTGAAATCCAACACTTTTAGCTGTCTTAAGCAGTCCAGTGGGGTGGTGGTGTACAGCAATCATAAAGAACTTGGTTGTCTGTATCTCATAACTGGAGTCATATTCAGTATCCTAGGTACTATAATGTCTCTGTTTATTCGATTTGAGTTATACTAATGTGAACACATAAGATCATCGAATATAACGGTATGCTCCTGAATGTAACGGTACAAGCTGTAAACAAAGGACTCCTTAACTTAAACTGAGGAGTCAAGTAGGTACAAACCGTACAAGGATTAATTATGTCCATCTGTGCATCTAAGTTGATACTCGGTTATATATGTTAGACGCTAACTTCCCGGCTAAACATCCCTTTTCTTTGAAACACACTTCCCTTCTCGCCGTTAGTATGATCTCAAAGTACCAGAAGCCATGTGATCTATATAGTATAACGGGACATTAGACCGAACCTGCGATAGATAAATATATCTTGGATGATTGTATATTAGCGGCTAAATGTCAATCAAACATGCGAATTTTAGGTTTTCCATGAAATCTATTTGGAAGAAGAGGCTTGATAGTACTACCGTAAGTACATAATATACAGTCCCAGCAGTAGCGGTTAAACTATAGAAGAGTCGAGTATTATCCATACATCCAAGGCGTAAAAGCGTTCATCCAGTACTAAACAGGTGGCCAGGCCACAAAGAATCCGATCCGTGTATTCCGTACAGACTAACATTAGGAAGGAGACTACCAAAGTGAATATCATGATATTTGTACAGCTTGTATATAAATGTTGTTTTTTCAAATATACGCTGGATACCACTATACTTAATGCACTTAACATGATGGTCATGAAGAGCACAATAGAACTTGGATCCGGTAAACAAAGACCTTCAAGATCTAAACCAGTAGTCCAACTCGTAGTATATACTCCCCAGAAAAAGCTTATAAATAATCCTGTCTCAGAGATGATTACTCCCAGTACGATGGTACTGATCATACTAGCATCTGAGTAGTAGTTTTCTCTCGCTGTTAATACGAGTGATAACAGTAATCCATATATTACGCCTAGAACATAACCGATGTGGAATAACCTTAATGTCGTAGGATATTGAAATCCAACACTTTTAGCTGTCTTAAGCAGTCCAGTGGGGTGGTGGTGTACAGCAATCATAAAGAACTTGGTTGTCTGTATCTCATAACTGGAGTCATATTCAGTATCCTAGGTACTATAATGTCTCTGTTTATTCGATTTGAGTTATACAGTTCTGGTTCGCGGATCATTTGTACAGAGACAATATCTACTTATAATGTGATAATTACAATACATGGTCTAGCTATGATCTTTATGTTCTTAATGCCGGCTTTGTACGGAGGATATGGTAACTTCTTTGTACCAATCTATATTGGTGGTTCGGAAGTCGTTTCCCAAGAACTAACGCGTCTCCT
>NW_017382954.1:0-3759 GCF_000006565.2 Toxoplasma gondii ME49
CGACAGCTGATGTGAACAATGGTGGATCAGTGGATGCGGGTCGACACTTCGGAGCGGCTGCTGACGTCGTCGTCAGCGACCGGGTCCAGCACGTCGAAGTAGATCGTAAAATGCTGGTCGTTTCGTGCCAGTGGCGGCGAGTCAGCAAAACGCATCCGCGAGCAAAAGAGACATAGGGTACTACGCAACGGCCGGCAGTGTTCCGGTGTATCGTTATTCGGTACAACGCTGCCTCATCCATGCAGCTTGACGCGGTACGTTAGCTCAGGTCTCTGTCGCACCCCAGGGGGCCAAATTGCAAGGGGACGTGGCCAATAGCAGTTCCTCCGCATACCGATGAATTGCTCGTCAGCGCGGACACCACCAGGAATGTACTCAGCTCAGCCTCCACGTGGTTGTTAGCACGGCGGGAGGCGCGTCCTGCTGCTTTCCGTGTACGGGTGACTTGCATCCGAGCGCACGACGCAGCATGATTGTCGATGAACGCCTGTGTTGCCCGTGTCGGGTTTTGCGTTGAGCACCGCAGTGAACGGTTCCGGTTGCGGAGTCCGCCACTAGAACTGGGTGCTACTCAGAAGGTTGGCGAGACTGTAATAAAGCAGTGCAGCATGCGTGTGTCTCCACTCTTGATGTGCGGTGTGTGTGACACCGGGAAATGGTTCGTGCATGCGCAAGGTGTTGCGGGTGGATCTGGATGTGGTCCAGAGTCCATCGTACACGACAATTCTATCGCGTCAGTTGGAACTGCCTGTGGTTGCAGCAGACTTGTGATCCTACAACAAGCTCGTGGTCCACGGGAGCTATGTAGGGGCGTGGGTTCTTGAGCGTGTCCGGCATATCAGGTGGCAGTTCTATCTGGTGTTGACTGTTGCGTTGAGGAACGGCGTGTTGCATGTTGGTCCCAGCCGCCGACGGTAAGGATGCGGCGATACAGCGGCACGCGACAGCTGATGTGAACAATGGTGGATCAGTGGATGCGGGTCGACACTTCGGAGCGGCTGCTGACGTCATCATCAGCGATCGGGTCCAGCACGTCGAAGTAGATCGCAAAATACAGGTCGTTTCGTGCCAGTCGAGGCGAGTCAGCGAAACGCATCCGCGAGTAAAAGAGACATAGGGTACTACGCAACGGCCAGCAGTGTTCCGCCGTATCGGTTTCGGTACAACGCTGCCTCATCCATGCAGCTTGACGCGGTACGTTAGCTCAGGTCTCTGTCGCACCACAGGGGGCCAAATTGCAAGGGGACGTGGCCAATAGCAGTTCCTCCGCATACCGATGAATTGCTCGTCAGCGCGGACACCACCAGGAATGTACTCAGCTCAGCCTCCACGTGGTTGTTAGCACGGCGGGAAGCGCGTCCTGCTGCCTTTCCGTGTACGGGTGACTTGCATCCGAGCCCACGACGCAGCATGATTGTCGATGAACGCCTGTGTTGCCCGTGTCGGGTTTTGCGTTGAGCACCGCAGTGAACGGTTCCGGTTGCGGAGTCCGCCACTAGAACTGGGGTGCTACGCAGAAGGTTGGCGAGAATGCAATAAAGCAGTGCAGCATGCGTGTGTCTCCACTCTTGATGTGCGGTGTGTGTGACACCGGGAAATGGTTCGTGCATGCGCAAGGTGTTGCGGGTGGATCTGGATGTGGTCCAGAGTCCATTGTACACGACAAGTCTATCGCGTCAGTTGGAACTGCCTCTGGTTGCAGCAGACTTGTGATCCTACAACAAGCTCGTGGTCCGCGGGAGCTATGTAGGAGCGTGGGTTCTTGAGCGTGTCCGGCATATCAGGTGGCAGTTCTATCTGGTGTTGACTGTTGCGCTGAGGAACGGCGTGTTGCATGTTGGTCCCAGCCGCCGACGGTAAGGATGCGGCGATACAGCGGCACGCGACAGCTGATGTGAACAATGGTGGATCAGTGGATGCGGGTCGACACTTCGGAGCGGCTGCTGACGTCATCATCAGCGATCGGGTCCAGCACGTCGAAGTAGATCGCAAAATACAGGTCGTTTCGTGCCAGTCGAGGCGAGTCAGCGAAACGCATCCGCGAGTAAAAGAGACATAGGGTACTACGCAACGGCCAGCAGTGTTCCGCCGTATCGGTTTCGGTACAACGCTGCCTCATCCATGCAGCTTGACGCGGTACGTTAGCTCAGGTCTCTGTCGCACCCCAGGGGGCCAAATTGCAAGGGGACGTGGCCAATAGCAGTTCCTCCGCATACCGATGAATTGCTCGTCAGCGCGGACACCACCAGGAATGTACTCAGCTCAGCCTCCACGTGGTTGTTAGCACGGCGGGAGGCGCGTCCTGCTGCTTTCCGTGTACGGGTGACTTGCATCCGAGCGCACGACGCAGCATGATTGTCGATGAACGCCTGTGTTGCCCGTGTCGGGTTTTGCGTTGAGGATCGCAGTGAACGGTTCCGGTTGCGGAGTCCGCCACTAGAACTGGGTGCTACGCAGAAGGTTGGCGAGACTGTAATAAAGCAGTGCAGCATGCGGGTTCTCCACTCTTGATGTGCGGTGTGTGTGACACCGGGAAATGGTTCGTGCATGCGCAAGGTGTTGCGGGTGGATCTGGATGTGGTCCAGAGTCCATCGTACACGACACGTCTATCGCGTCAGTTGGAACTGCCTCTGGTTGCAGCAGACTTGTGATCCTACAACAAGCTCGTGTCCACGGGAGCTATGTAGAGCGTGGTTCTTGAGCGTGTCCGGCATATCAGGTGGCAGTTCTATCTGGTGTTGACTGTTGCGTGAGGGGAACGGCGTGTTGCATGTGGTCCCAGCCGCCGACGGTAAGGATGCGGCGATACAGCGGCACGCGACAGCTGATGTGAACAATGGTGGATCAGTGGATGCGGGTCGACACTTCGGAGCGGCTGCTGACGTCATCATCAGCGATCGGGTCCAGCACGTCGAAGTAGATCGCAAAATACAGGTCGTTTCGTGCCAGTCGAGGCGAGTCAGCGAAACGCATCCGCGAGTAAAAGAGACATAGGGTACTACGCAACGGCCAGCAGTGTTCCGCCGTATCGGTTTCGGTACAACGCTGCCTCATCCATGCAGCTTGACGCGGTACGTTAGCTCAGGTCTCTGTCGCACCACAGGGGGCCAAATTGCAAGGGGACGTGGCCAATAGCAGTTCCTCCGCATACCGATGAATTGCTCGTCAGCGCGGACACCACCAGGAATGTACTCAGCTCAGCCTCCACGTGGTTGTTAGCACGGCGGGAGGCGCGTCCTGCTGCTTTCCGTGTACGGGTGACTTGCATCCGAGCCCGCGACGCAGCATGATTGTCGATGAACGCCTGTGTCGCCCGTGTCGGGTTTTGCGTTGAGGATCGCAGTGAACGGTTCCGGTTGCGGAGTCCGCCACTAGAATTGGGTGCTACGCAGAAGGTTGGCGAGACTGCAATAAAGCAGTGCAGCATGCGTGTGTCTCCACTCTTGATGTGCGGTGTGTGTGACACCGGGAAATGGTTCGTGCATGCGCAAGGTGTTGCGGGTGGATCTGGATGTGGTCCAGAGTCCATCGTACACGACACGTCTATCGCGTCAGTTGGAACTGCCTCTGGTTGCAGCAGACTTGTGATCCTACAACAAGCTCGTGGTCCGCGGGAGAATATGTAGGAGCGTGGGTTCTTGAACGTGTCCAGCATATCAGGCGGCAGTCCTAACTGGTGTTGACTGTTGCGTTGAGGGACGACGTGTTGCGTGTTGGCCCCCAGCCGCCCGACGGTAAGGATGCGGCGATACAGCGCA
>NW_017382955.1:0-7070 GCF_000006565.2 Toxoplasma gondii ME49
TTCCAGCATATCAGGTGGCAGTCCTAACTGGTGTTGACTGTGCGTGAGGGGAACGTCGTGTTGCGTGTGATCCCAGCCGCCGACAGTAAGGATGCGGCGATACAGCGGCACGCGACAGCTGATGTGATCGATGGTGGATCAGTGGATGCGGGTCGACAGTTCGGAGCGGCTTCTGACGTCGTCGTCAGCGATCGGGTCCAGCACGTCGAAGTAGATCGCAAAATGCCTGTCTTTCTGTGCCAGTGGCGGCGAGTCAGCGAAACGCATCCGCGAGTAAAAGAGACATAGGGTAGTACGCAACGGCCGGCAATGTTCCGGTGTATCGTTTTCCGTACAACCCGTCCTCAACAATGCAGCACCATCCGCTAGGTCATGCCGGACCCTGTCGCGCCCCAGGACCCGCAACGCACTGGATCGTGCCTAACAGCACTTCCGCCACAGACCGATGAGGTGGTCGTTAGCGCGGACACCAGCAGGAATGTATCTTGCATCCGAGCTGGCGACGCAGCATGATTGTCGATGAACGCCTGTGTCGCCCGTGTCGGGTTTTGTGTTGAAGATCGCAGTGAACGGTTCCGGTTGCGGAGTCCGCCACTAGAATTGGGTGCTACGCAGAAGGTTGGCGAGAATGCAATAAAGCAGTGCAGCATGCGTCTGTCTCCACTCTTGGTCGGCGGTGTGTGTGACCCCGGGAAATGGTTCGTGCATGCGCAAGGTGTTGCGGGTGGATGTGGATGTGGTCCAGAGTCCATCGTACACGACAATTCTACCGCGTCAGTTGTAACTGCCGCTGGTGGCCGCAGACTTGTGATCCTACAACAAGCTCGTGGTCCACGGGAGCCATGTAGGAGAGTGCGTTCGTGAACGTGTCCAGCATATCAGGTGGCAGTCCTAACTGGTGTTGACTGTTGCCTTGAGGGACGTCGTGTTGCGTGTTGATCCCAGCCGCCGGCAGTAAGGATGCGGCGATACAGCGGCACGTGACAGCTGATAGCGCGGACACCACGAGGAATGTACTCAGCTCAGCCGCCACGTGGTTGCTAACACGGTGGGGAGTCGTGCGCTGCTGATTTCCGTGTAGGGGTGACTTGCATCCGAGCCCGCGACGCAGCATGATTGTCGATGAACGCCTGTGTCGCCCGTGTCGGGTTTTTTGTTGAAGATCGCAGTGAACGGTTCCGGTTGCGGAGTCCGCCACTAGAATTGGGTGCTACGCAGAAGGTTGGCGAGAATCCAATGAAGCAGCGCAGCATGCGTCTGTCTCCACTCTTGATATGCGGTGTGTGTGACCCCGGGAAATGGTTCGCGCATGTGCAAGGTGTTGAGGGTGGCTGTGGACGTGGTACAGAGTCCATCGTACACGACAATTCTATCGCGTCAGTTGGAACTGCCTCTGGGCGCAGCAGACTTGTGATCCTGCAACAAGCTCGTGGTCCACGGGAGCTATGTAGGAGCGTGGGTTCGTGAACGTGTCCAGCATATCAGGTGGCAGTCCTAACTGGTGTTGACTGTTGCCTTGAGGGACGTCGTGTTGCGTGTTGATCCCAGCCGCCGACAGTAAGGATGCGGCGATACAGCGGCACGCGACAGCTGATGTGATCGATGGTGGATCAGTGGATGCGGGTCGACAGTTCGGAGCGGCTTCTGACGTCGTCGTCAGCGATCGGGTCCAGCACGTCGAAGTAGATCGCAAAATGCCTGTCTTTCTGTGCCAGTGGCGGCGAGTCAGCGAAACGCATCCGCGAGTAAAAGAGACATAGGGTAGTACGCAACGGCCGGCAATGTTCCGGTGTATCGTTTTCCGTACAACCCGTCCTCAACAATGCAGCACCATCCGCTAGGTCATGCCGGACCCTGTCGCGCCCCAGGACCCGCAACGCACTGGATCGTGCCTAACAGCACTTCCGCCACAGACCGATGAGGTGGTCGTTAGCGCCGACACCAGCAGGAATGTATCTTGCATCCGAGCTGGCGCCGCAGCATGATTGTCGATGAACGCCTGTGTCGCCCGTGTCGGGTTTTGTGTTGAAGATCGCAGTGAACGGTTCCGGTTGCGGAGTCCGCCACTAGAATTGGGTGCTACGCAGAAGGTTGGCGAGAATCCAATGAAGCAGCGCAGCATGCGTCTGTCTCCACTCTTGATATGCGGTGTGTGTGACCCCGGGAAATGGTTCGCGCATGTGCAAGGTGTTGAGGGTGGCTGTGGACGTGGTCCAGAGTCCATCGTACACGACAGGTCTATCGGATCAGTTGTACCTGCCTCTGGGTGCAGCCGACGTGTGATCCTACAACAAGCTCGTGGTCCACGGGAGCTATGTAGGAGCGTGGGTTCGTGAACGTGTCCAGCATATCAGGTGGCAGTCCTAACTGGTGTTGACTGTTGCCTTGAGGGACGTCGTGTTGCGTGTTGATCCCAGCCGCCGACAGTAAGGATGCGGCGATACAGCGGCACGCGACAGCTGATGTGAACAATGGTGGATCAGTGGATGCGGGTCGACACTTCGGAGCGGCTTCTGACGTCGTCGTCAGCGATCGGGTCCAGCACGTCGAAGTAGATCGCAAAATGCTGGTCTTTCCGTGCCAGCCGAGGCGAGTCAGCGAAACGCATCCGCGGGTAAAAGAGACATAGGGTAGTACACAACGGCCGGCAATGTTCCGGTGTATCGTTTTCCGTACAACCCGTCCTCAACAATGCAGCACCATCCGCTAGGTCATCGCCGGACCCTGTCGCGCCCCAGGAACCTGCAACGCACTGGATGGTAGCCAATTGCAGTTCCTCCACATACCGATGGGGTGGTCGTTAGCGCGGACACCAGCAGGAATGTAACTTGCATCCGAGCTGGCGACGCAGCATGATTGTCGATGAACGCCTGTGTTGCCCGTGTCGGGTTTTTTGTTGAAGATCGCAGTGAACGGTTCCGGTTGCGGAGTCCGCCACTAGAATTGCGTGCTACGCAGAAGGTTGGCGAGAATCCAATGAAGCAGCGCAGCATGCGTCTGTCTCCACTCTTGATATGCGGTGTGTGTGACCCCGGGAAATGGTTCGCGCATGTGCAAGGTGTTGAGGGTGGCTGTGGACGTGGTACAGAGTCCATCGTACACGACAAGTTCATCGCATCAGCTGTAACTGCCTCTGGGCGCAGCAGACTTGTGATCCTACAACAAGCTCGTGGTCCACGGGAGCTATGTAGGAGCGTGGGTTCGTGAACGTGTCCAGCATATCAGGTGGCAGTCCTAACTGGTGCTGACTGTTGCCTTGAGGGACGTCGTGTGGTCTGTCGGTCCCAGCCGCCGCCAGTAAGGATGCGGCGATACAGCGGCACGCGACAGCTGATGTGAACAATGGTGGATCAGTGGATGCGGGTCGACACTTCGGAGCGGCGTCTGACGTCATCATCAGCGATCGGGTCCAGCACGTCGAAGTAGATCGCAAAATGCTGGTCGTTTCGTGCCAGTGGCGGCGAGTCAGCGAAACGCATCCGCGGGTAAAAGAGACATAGGGTAGTACGCAACGGCCGGCAATGTTCCGGTGTATCGTTTTCCGTACAACCCGTCCTCAACAATGCAGCACCATCCGCTAGGTCATCGCCGGACCCTGTCGCGCCCCAGGAACCCTGCACGCACTGGATGGTAGCCAATTGCAGTTCCTCCACATACCGATGGGGTGGTCGTTAGCGCGGACACAGCAGGAATGTAACTTGCATCCGAGCTGGCGACGCACCATGATTGTCGATGAATGCCTGTGTTGCCCGTGTCGGGTTTTGCGTTGAGGATCGCAGTGAACGGTTCCGGTTGCGGAGTCCGCCACTAGAATTGGGTGCTACGCAGAAGGTTGGCGAGAACGCAACAAAACAGTGCATCATGCGATTGTCTCCACTCTTGATGTGCGGTGTGTGTGACCCCGGGAATTTGTTCGTGCATGTGCCAGGTGTTGAGGGTGGCTGTGGACGTGGCCCAGAGTCCATCGCACACGACAAGTTCATCGCATCAGTTGTACCTGCCTCTGGGTGCAGCCGACGTGTGATCCTACAACATGCGCGTGGTCCACGGGAGCTATGTAGGAGCGTGGGTGCTTGAGCGTGTCCAGCATATCAGGTGGCAGTCCTAACTGGTGTTGACTGTTGCGTTGAGGGACGACGTGTTGCGTGTTGGTCCCAGCCGCCGCCAGTAAGGATGCGGCGATACAGCGGCACGCGACAGCTGATGTGAACAATGGTGGATCAGTGGATGCGGGTCGACAGTTCGGAGCGGCTTCTGACGTCATCATCAGCGATCGGGTCCAGCACGTCGAAGTAGATCGCAAAATGCTGGTCGTTTCGTGCCAGTGGCGGCGAGTCAGAGAAACGCATCCGCGAGTAAAAGACACATAGGGTAGTACACAACGGCCGGCAATGTTCCGGTGTATCGTTTTCCGTACAACCCGTCCTCAACAAGTGCAGCACCATCCGCTAGGTCATCGCCGGACCCTGTGGCGCCCCAGGAACCCATAACGCACTGTCGTGCTTGACTGTTGTTCCTCCACATACCGATGAGGTGGTCGTTAGATTGGACACCACCAGGAAGGTACTCAGATCAGCCGCCACGTGGGTGCTAGCACGGCGGGAGGCGCGGGCTGCTGATTTCCGTGTACGGGTGACTTGCATCCGAGCCCGCGACGCAGCATGATTGTCGATGAACGCCTGTGTTGCCCGTGTCGGGTTTTTTGTTGAAGATCGCAGTGTACGGTTCCGGCTGCGGAGTCCGCCACTAGAATTGCGTGCTACGCAGAAGGTTGGCGAGAATGCAATAAAGCAGTGCAGCATGCGTCTGTCTCCACTCTTGGTCGGCGGTGTGTGTGACCCGGGAAATGGTTCGTGCATGTGCAAGGTGTTGAGGGTGGCTCTGAATGTGGTCCAGAGTCCATCGTACACGACAATTCTATCGCGTCAGTTGGAACTGCCTCTGGGTGCAGCAGTCTTGTGATCCTACAACAAGCTCGTGGTCCACGGGAGCTATGTAGGAGCGTGGGTTCTTGAGCGTGTCCAGCATATCAGGTGGCAGTCCTAACTGGTGTTGACTGTTGCCTTGAGGGACGACGTGTTGCGTGTTGATCCCAGAAGCCGACAGTAAGGATGCGGCGATCGGGCGGCACGTGACAGCTGATAGCGCGGACACCACCAGGAATGTACTCAGCTCAGCCTCCACGTCGTCGTTAACACGGTCGGGAGGCGCGCGCGGCTGATTTCCGTGTACGGGTGACTTGCATCCGAGCCCGCGACGCAGCATGATTGTCGATGAACGCCTGTGTTGCCCGTGTCGGGTTTTGTGTTGAAGATCGCAGTGAACGGTTCCGGTTGCGGAGTCCGCCACTAGAATTGCGTGCTACGCAGAAGGTTGGCGAGAATGCAATAAAGCAGTGGAGCATGCGTCCGTCTCCACTCTTGGTCGGCGGTGTGTGTGACCCCGGGAAATGGTTCGTGCATGCGCAAGGTGTTGAGGGTGGATCTGGACGTGGTCCAGAGTCCATCGTACACGACAATTCTATCGCGTCAGTTGGAACTGCCTCTGGGTGCAGCAGACTTGTGGTCCTACAACAAGCTCGTGGTCCACGGGAGCTATGTAGGAGCGTGGGTTCGTGAACGTGTCCAGCATATCAGGCGGCAGTCCTAACTGGTGTTGACTGTTGCCTTGAGGGACGACGTGTTGTGTGTCGGTCCCAGAAGGCAGCAGTAAGGATGCGGCGATACAGCGGCACGCGGCAGCTGCTTTGAATAATGGTGGATCAGTGGATGCGGGTCGACACTTCGGAGCGGCGTCTGCCGTCATCATCAGCGATCGGGTCCAGCACGTCGAAGTAGATCGCAAAATGCTGGTCGTTTCGTGCCAGTCGAGGCGAGTCAGCGAAACGCATCCGCGAGTAAAAGAGACATAGGGTACTACGCAACGGCCAGCAGCGTTCCGCCGTATCGGTTTCGGTACAACGCTGCTTCATCCATGCAGCTTGACGCGGTACGTTAGCTCAGGTCTCTGTCGCACCCCAGGGGGCCACAGTGCAAGGGGACGTGGCCAACAGCAGCTCCTCCGCATACCGATGAAGTGCTCGTCAGCGCAGACACCACCAGGAATGTACTCAGCTCAGCCTCCACGTGGTTGTTAGCACGGCGGGAGGCGCGTCCTGCTGATTTCCGTGTACGGGTGACTTGCATCCGAGCCCGCGACGCAGCATGATTGTCGATGAACGCCTGTGTCGCCCGTGTCGGGTTTTTTGTTGAAGATCGCAGTGTACGGTTCCGGTTGCGGAGTCCGCCACTAGAATTGGGTGCTACGCAGAAGGTTGGCGAGAATGCAATAAAGCAGTGCAGCGTGTGTCTGTCTCCGCTCTGGTGTTAAGGGGTGTGTGCCGCGAGAGGTCCGGTGGTCGCTTCGACAATGTCGACATGAGGTGTGCCGATGGGCGCCGGGGTGTGTACTTCGGGGACGTCTGGCATTCCGTCTTCTTTTTGCCATCGACACTGTTTAAATGACGGAGCGGTCTCGCTGGACAGTCGTCTCAGAATAACTCTGCCTGCGTTGTCGGGACAGCAACTGTTACTCAGGTTGTGGTCGTGGTGGATTTGTCGACCATGACAAGTGTATACAGCAGTTGCGGACGTGAAGTCTTGGTGGTGATTGAGATGCAGTGAGAGAGTCAGGCACGTTGCGTGCGGCTGCGTCACGTTTGTGATGCAGTGCACTGCAAGCGCAGAGTACTGCCCAAACGCTTTGACGGGTGCCGACATGCATTCGCGAAGCACGGCATGACTGTTGCAAGGGGCGAACTGTTTTGCGGTTCTCTGAAAGTTGGTAGGCATGCCAAAGTGGCGCGAATACGGTGGGGAGGAACGTGGTGCATGAGGAGCGGGGGACGACGTGAGGGACTTGCACAGATGCACGATGGTCAAATCTGAGGAGGAAACGATGAAGCTTTAGTAGATGCACCGGTGGTCGGGATGCTCAACTCCTGTTTGTATCTGAGTGTGCGAGTCTGTGTGAGTGGGTGCCGTTACGGATTCTATCATGGATGCGACGCGAACCAGAAGCTGCAGGTGTTC
>NW_017382956.1:0-1273 GCF_000006565.2 Toxoplasma gondii ME49
CAAGGGTACATTATGTAAAATTCTTCTCAGAACCATTTACAATCTTATATCTACATTTCGTCGAAGCATTGTGGATAATGATCCACGTTACATTCTATCTCTAAATTATATAACGGTCGTAAGGTACGCCGGGGATAACAGGTCAGATAATATTGGGAGTTCTAATCCTCGGATTGTATCAGCACCTCCATGTCGGCTCATTACTCCCTTGTTATTGAACAAGATTCAGTTAGGAACGATAGTTCACCGTCAGATGTAATACGTGAGCTGGGTTAAGAACGTCTGGAGACAGTTTGTTCCCTATCTACCATTTAAAATTGTATAAATATATACAGCAGAACTACAATGTTCACGCTCATGGATTCAGTGTCCAGGACTACCTGGCGCTTAATAACGATTCCGTCTTCCAGCTTCCAATTAAACTACATATTAAAATGAGCGCATGTAAACTAGTCTTAAACACACCGCTCGTCACGTAACAAAAAGACATCACGATTTTAGATCGGTTGGTACAGAATATCAAACCTAATACTAATTAACTGAGTTAAATAATACAGGGTTGAACTGTGGGTTAGTTTCAATGCCCAAGGCAGAGCACTGGATTGGATACCCAGGGAACTGTGCTCCCATTAATAAGAATCATAATATAAGTCACCAGGCATGCAATACCAATCAGATAACAACTGAAGCTAGACTCCCTGTTACACATTATAAAATGGGATTCCTAGGTTTATATAAACTACCTTTTTCTGGGGAGTATATACTACGAGTTGGACTACTGGTTTAGATCTTGAAGGTCTTTGTTTACCGGATCCAAGTTCTATTGTGTTAGCAGAGCATAGTTAAGATGATAATTATTGTAGAAATAGAACCAATTGAACACCATGTATTAATATAACAAAGATAATCAGGGTAATCTGGGATCCTTCTTGGCATAACGTTGAAACCTAATATATGCATAGGTAAGAAGATTAACATAATACTAGCCAAGAATACAACAAACCAAATATTTAAATAAGGTGATGAACCTGTATTCACATGGAATAGATTTAAAGTATCTCCGAACATATCTTTACTATAGAAGACAAATCCACATATAGTTGCTAAGATAGCTCCCAGAGATAATACAAAATGGAAATGTGCAACAATATAATATGTATCGTGTAGTGCAATATCCATACCTGCATTACCCATAACTACACCTGTAGTACCACCTAGAGTAAATAGAAGAATAAAGCATAAGGCAGCCCATAAATCTATTGTTCGTGTAGTA
>NW_017382957.1:0-1074 GCF_000006565.2 Toxoplasma gondii ME49
CCGGATCCAGTTCTATTGTGTTAGCATGGTTTCGAGAACACTCAGTCTATCTATGAGTCTATTCCGGGCACACCTTGTCTTTTATCGGTGTGCTCTAAATCTAAATTCATCTTATAATTTTGGTTTCTTAGTTGCAATGACCTTTGTACTCCAAATAATTACAGGTATCACTCTAGCGTTTAGATATACTTCTGAAGCATCTTGTGCATTTGCTAGCGTTCAACATCTAGTTAGAGAAGTAGCAGCAGGATGGGAATTTAGGATGTTGCATGCTACAACAGCCTCTTTTGTATTCTTGTGTATTTTAATTCACATGACTCGAGGATTGTATAACTGGAGTTATAGTTATTTAACTACCGCTTGGATGTCTGGTTTAGTTTTATATTTACTTACTATAGCCACTGCCTTCCTCGGATATGTACTACCATGGGGACAAATGAGTTTCTGGGGTGCTACAGTCATTACAAACCTCCTTTCTCCAATACCATATTTGGTACCTTGGCTACTTGGAGGTTACTACGTATCTGATGTAACATTAAAACGATTCTTTGTATTACATTTTATCTTGCCTTTTATTGGTTGTATTATAATAGTTTTACATATCTTCTATTTACATTTAAATGGTTCTAGCAATCCTGCAGGTATTGATACCGCGCTTAAAGTTGCCTTTTATCCTCATATGTTAATGACAGATGCTAAATGTCTATCCTATTTAATTGGATTAATCTTCTTACAAGCGGCTTTTGGTTTGATGGAACTATCACATCCAGATAACTCAATACCAGTCAACCGGTTCGTAACACCACTTCATATCGTACCTGAATGGTATTTTCTAGCATATTATGCGGTGTTAAAAGTAATTCCATCCAAAACCGGTGGTTTGTTAGTATTTATGTCATCTCTGATTAATTTAGGTTTACTTTCTGAGATTCGAGCTTTAAATACCCGAATGTTAATTCGTCAACAGTTCATGACTCGAAATGTAGTCAGTGGATGGGTGATTATTTGGGTATATAGTATGATCTTCTTGATTATTATAGGTAGTGCTATTCCACAAGCAACATACATCTTATA
>NW_017382958.1:0-1099 GCF_000006565.2 Toxoplasma gondii ME49
CCAGAACTCATTTGTCCCCATGGTAGTACATATCCGAGGAAGGCAGTGGCTCTTCTAAGTAAATATAAAACTAAACCAGACATCCAAGCGGTAGTTAAATAACTATAACTCCAGTTATACAATCCTCGAGTCATGTGAATTAAAATACACAAGAATACAAAAGAGGCTGTTGTAGCATGCAACATCCTAAATTCCCATCCTGCTGCTACTTCTCTAACTAGATGTTGAACGCTAGCAAATGCACAAGATGCTTCAGAAGTATATCTAAACGCTAGAGTGATACCTGTAATTATTTGGAGTACAAAGGTCATTGCAACTAAGAAACCAAAATTATAAGATGAATTTAGATTTAGAGCACACCGATAAAAGACAAGGTGTGCCCGGAATAGACTCATAGATAGACTGAGTGTTCTCGAAACCATGCTAACACAATAGAACTTGGATCCGGTAAACAAAGACCTTCAAGATCTAAACCAGTAGTCCAACTCGTAGTATATACTCCCCAGAAAAAGCTTATAAATAATCCTGTCTCAGAGATGATTACTCCCAGTACGATGGTACTGATCATACTAGCATCTGAGTAGTAGTTTTCTCTCGCTGTTAATACGAGTGATAACAGTAATCCATATATTACGCCTAGAACATAACCGATGTGGAATAACCTTAATGTCGTAGGATATTGAAATCCAACACTTTTAGCTGTCTTAAGCAGTCCAGTGGGGTGGTGGTGTACAGCAATCATAAAGAACTTGGTTGTCTGTATCTCATAACTGGAGTCATATTCAGTATCCTAGGTACTATAATGTCTCTGTTTATTCGATTTGAGTTATACAGTTCTGGTTCGCGGATCATTTGTACAGAGACAATATCTACTTATAATGTGATAATTACAATACATGGTCTAGCTATGATCTTTATGTTCTTAATGCCGGCTTTGTACGGAGGATATGGTAACTTCTTTGTACCAATCTATATTGGTGGTTCGGAAGTCGTTTTCCCAAGAACTAACGCGATCTCCTATTTCCTAGTACCATTAGTGAACTCATTTGGTCTGATCCTAAGTACGCAGTGAGCTAAATAGATACAAGGAACTTGACAG
>NW_017382959.1:0-5047 GCF_000006565.2 Toxoplasma gondii ME49
GACCCTAAACCCTAAAAACCTAAACCCTAAACCCTAAACCCTAAACCCTAAACCCTAAACCCTAAACCCTAAACCCTAAACCCTAAACCCTAAACCCTAAACCCTAAACCCTAAACCCTAAACCCTAAACCCTAAACCCTAAACCCTAAACCCTAAACCCTAACCCTAAACCCTAAACCCTAAACCCTAAACCCTAAACCCTAAAACCCTAAACCCTAAACCCTAAACCCTAAACCCTAAACCCTAAACCCTAAAACCCTAAACCCTAAACCCTAAACCCTAAACCCTAAACCCTAAACCCTAAACCCTAAACCCTAAACCCTAAACCCTAAACCCTAAACCCTAAACCCCAAACCCTAAACCCTAAACCCTAAACCCTAAACCCTAAACCCTAAACCCTAAACCCTAAACCCTAAACCCTAAACCCTAAACCCCAAACCCTAAACCCTAAACCCTAAACCCTAAACCCTAAACCCTAAACCTAAACCCTAAACCTAAACCCTAAACCCTAAACCCTAAACCCTAAACCCCTAAACCCCAAACCCTAAACCCTAAACCCTAAACCCTAAACCCTAAAAAACCCCTAAACCCTAACCCTAACCCCTAAACCCTGAACCCTAAACCCTAAAACCCTAAGCTCTCTAAAAACCTAAACCGTTATGTAAACCCTTGAATAAACCGCAATGCGTTGGCTTTATATGTGAATGCTCGTTGCTGCAAACAACATATAACCCTGAATCCCGCAGACAAGCAGCCTAAACGTCGCATAGTGCAGTTGGCAACCGGCTGTGGCTCCTCTAGCGTACGGGTTTTTCTTGTTGGTGACATCTCAGTTGTCTTGTTCAGGGATACATCGGTTTCTGATGGACTGCGAACAGGATCAAAAAATTCGGCCCCCACAAGTAAAAGCAGCCACTTGTAAAAATCGCGCTCACGCACTGAAGGCGAGCTACTGCATCTATCTTTGGGCAATCATCTGCCAGAGACCGCCCACAAAAAGTAAGTCACCTACCTAGAATAACCGCGTTCATGTTTCTTCGCAGTGAACAGCGCTATTGAGGTGTCTACGTGTGTGATTACAGATGTTCGCGTTATGACAAAGTTCCTGACGCGAAATATGAGATGTGTGCGAGTATATGCAGTCGGTGAAGTAGCCGACACAAGCTGGAAACAGTTGTGGAAATTCACTAGACTGAATGACTCATACAGTACCCTGTTAAAGATTGTTGACTTGCGCTTTACTGCCTTCCGCTTTCCTATAACAGTTCCTCCCTTTTTGGCAGACGGCAGACGTGGGCGACGACGCGGGCAGACATGAGAGTCGCCACGTGTGCACTGGCCGTCCCCTAACAGCCAAGCAGAGCATTTCTCGCTGTATCACTAGTCTGTGTTTTTTTGACATCCAAGAACAAAAATAAGAACAGATTCACATACACAGCAGAAAATATACGGGAAATGTTTTACTGTACAGCCATACACACGCAATAAAAGGCGCTCTTCTTTTTCTTCTTCATTCTACGCGGACATGTGTAAACAGAATGCTACCAGAGATAAAAACGGTCACATGCTTTCGAAGGATGCCAGTTCTTATGACGTTGTCCTTCACGACAGAATGCAGAGTAAATCTACCTTCCTGTAATTCCTCCTATTTTCCATGGTGACCAACCCCACGTCCTCCTCCTCGATGTTTTCGTTCAGTGCCGGCTAGCGACGTCAGCGACGAAGATGAGCCACTGGCAATCCACCAGGACAGACATTAAGCGTTGCTCAGTCTCAATCGCTGCTTCACCTAGCGGTTCAGCCACTCTTTCCGTCTGGATATCTCCTCTTCTCGTGCTTGCAAGTACAAGCAAATTTGTTTAGGGTTTAGGGGTTGCTTCACGTGCCTAAACAGTCGCAGTAAGAACACATAACCAAAAGTTATGAGAGATCCACCTTTCCCACATGGTACTGAGATGGCGGAAGCAGCAAGATACGAACTGCGCCCTTCTGAGCAGAATTCCTCTTAACGGAGGCGGAGGTTGGCACGTCCGCTGTCCACGCAAAGGTTCTCCACACCAACGGCAGCAGCGGCGCAGTAGTCCTCTTACTCCACTTGGTATTTGGTCAGTCGTAAAGGCTGAGGCGCTCTCCGCGTCTGGATGCTCATCTACTCATATTAGACTGTAGGCATTGCATGACCCTTCCCCACAGTATCAGAGCTGTCTACTGTAACGGCCTGGAAGCGATTTTTAACGTATTACTGTTCAAAATCGAATTGATCACTACCGCGGCAATTTCAATAGGCGAGCAAATTAAAGAGAGTATCCCGTATCCCTCATGGTGATGAAGCGCTCGTCGGCCCCAACTACAACAGATTCCAGATCCCCTTCGACAGCGGCTACGACGTGGGCCTGCACCACAGACGCTTCTTGGTGGCGACCAGCGTCCTTCGCCTCCGTCATTTGACACACGCCTTCCCGGGTGGTAGGTGAGAGAACGACACATGCGCCACAGGCGTCCAGCTGCGGGAGGTCATCCGCAATAACAACACTTTCTTCCCCAGCATTTCGTGTCGACCTCGTGTCTCCGATCCAATGTGCCACACCACCGCATGGCACTTCGGGCGAAACCAAGGAATGCTGCCATTCAGCATCCAGCGACATTATCATTAACGCACGCTGAATATGATTCAAAGGGAACTGATGGATTTTTGTGTTCGACCAAGCTCAAGCTGAGTTTGCACATCTAGTCACACACTTCGCAACCGCAAAATTTCAAACCCACTTTGGTCCTGTTGCTGCTATTGGCGCACTGTTGCGTCTGGTTCCATCCCCGCTGCATACGCGCAGGACGCTCCGACGCTCCGCACCTCACCTGGCTCCTCCGCCACACTCCTCACCACGGTGGTACACACGCTCCGGACTGCTGCCTATCACGGTGAGAGCCAGTGTAAAGCCGTGGACAACTCGTGCCGGGACTGAGCCAGGACAGGCAAAGATGCTTTAGGGCACCATGAGACGTATATTATCTTGTACGGAAGAACTGCTGGTACGAGAGACCTTCTGAGAGACAAGACGTCGGGTGGCTGGACCACAGGCCACGTACCTTGACACCGCTCACCACTACGGGTTCAATCGTGTTGGACGCGGGCACCTGTGAAATAGTCCCATAACCCACATGGTTGACGTTTGCTTGCGGCAACGTCTGTCTAGCCACGCACATAGTCCCCACACACAACCAAAACCTGCCCCGGCGGATATGGCGCAGGAAGCTATCCAATGAACTTACTGCGGTAAACATCGATGCCTGTAACACCACACCGTGTGTAACAGTGGAATCCCAAACTGTGTCGATGTAACGATTCCGCACACGGGAAACATGCGATACACAAACACACCCCAGGAAACGCACATGGTGGGACACGCATACATGATGCAGCGATCGACGGTAACAATCATCGCAAACGAAGTTGCTACACACCTGCTGGTTGGTCAATGGTATTGCCACGAGATAGAGATGACACATACGTAAACATATGACATGAAGAAACGAGCTCATCGCATAGGAGAAACGTGTGAAACCGTACGCTGCATTTGGTCACCGACGACGGTCGCCTCTTGCCTTTTCTGAACGAGAAGGGCATCCCACGTAAACAGTAGAGGCGCCGGCGTGTGCCCTGTGCTCTGGAACAGCTTGTCCTGTGGCATAATTGCCTTGGTAATGCACCGGCTGCCCGCTACAACAGCTGCAGCAGAGAAAATGTCAGCCACACTGGGGAGTCTGCTGCCAGTATTTTCGTCTGATATTCATATCCATGTGTACATGGTATCCTCAAACGTTGTGACACTAGGTGATCTCAAAACTGAACCGCGTCTCCAGCCACCGTCTACAGTGCAAATCGCCACCAGGGTGCATGCCATCGCCAACAATCTACAACGCACTGAGCATTCACGCACTGTAGCAGCGCCCTGCGCCTTCTGCCACCATCCACATACTGAAACACAAACGCCATGCCTTTCTCGTGCTACCGCGCGAGCTCCAGTGTCAAGGGAGATATCACCCATCGCTGTCGTTTCTGCCACGGTGCCTTACTTCCAATTGCTAAAAGTGGACACCATTCAGCCATTTCATACCGACAGGTGACATCTCCTATTGCACACTAGGGTGCGAACAGGCGAGGTCCAACGGACTGTCCCAAACACCCAGATCATTCAGGTGGGCCACAACCCTCAACAATCCTTTTCCGTCTGCAACCAAAATGCCAAGTCCTCCTTGCAACCCCACGGCTTCTCGTTGTCCAGAAACCAACCTCTGTGCTTCTGTTCTGCGCACCACCTTCTCAGCCACTGACCATGAAGGAACATAAATGTGACACACGTTCGACATTGACAGGCTCATCCCATCAGTCTGCCAATATCTTGTTCGTCAGCAGCGGCCGTCTCAGTTTTCAATTAATGCAGCGCCGTGCGATGGCACGCATGACAGACTCATATCAGTCCACTAATTTGCCGAGAATAGCTTGGCGTGCTCCAGTCTTTGCACCACAAGCTCCTATGTGTGAGTCTCCTTGTTCGTGGTCCCCCGGTCATCGACAGGATGTTGTCAACCGCAAGCACGCCGAGCATCGACTACTATTCACATGTTCTTCGCCCATGCGATTCCAGCACCAACTTCGCGGCAGCGCCATACTCTGATTCTCTAGCGCATCACGTTTCCCGCCGTCGTACTCGTAGAGAACGCCCTGGTACGCTGCGGTCTTCACCATAGTTGTCACATCCGTGTCTCTCCCACCATCCGTTGCCCGCCGTCCGTTTCCGGACGCGGACAGGCGACCACATGGTCGAGTGAAGACAGTCGGACGCTGCTGACGCGCATTGCGACTCGTAACCGGCGTCCCCTGCGTGATGGAGCACAAGCTACGGTTCGACAACCCATCCGACGCGCCTGGCACATACCAATTATAGTCAGTCGCCACGAAGGCACGGTCACAGACGATGTTTCTATCCTCTTCATTTATGGTGGACATATCCGCCGCCGAATATTTTATTCACACACCGGGCACAGC
>NW_017382960.1:0-1109 GCF_000006565.2 Toxoplasma gondii ME49
TTACGACCGTTATATAATTTAGAGATAGAATGTAACGTGGATCATTATCCACACTGCTTCGACGAAAATGTAGATATAAGATTGTAAATGTTCTGAGAAGATTTTACATAATGTACCTTTGCATTTACTCAAAGTTATGCAGTTTACTGGTAAATATGTAACTAGAGAGCTATACATACCCTGATTAAAGAAACCCAAGATAGCACCGACAATAACATGACTGAAATGTATACCAGTAAGTATAAATAGACCATTACCAAATCCATTATCGTTAATATAAATAGATAGACCTAAGTATTCCGTACAGACTAACATTAGGAAGGAGACTACCAAAGTGAATATCATGATATTTGTACAGCTTGTATATAAATGTTGGTTTTTCAAATATACGCTGGATACCACTATACTTAATGCACTTAACATGATGGTCATGAAGAGCACAATAGAACTTGGATCCGGTAAACAAAGACCTTCAAGATCTAAACCAGTAGTCCAACTCGTAGTATATACTCCCCAGAAAAAGGTAGTTTATATAAACCTAGGAATCCCATTTTATAATGTGTAACAGGGAGTCTAGCTTCAGTTGTTATCTGATTGGTATTGCATGCCTGGTGACTTATATTATGATTCTTATTAATGGGAGCACAGTTCCCTGGGTATCCAATCCAGTGCTCTGCCTTGGGCATTGAAACTAACCCACAGTTCAACCCTGTATTATTTAACTCAGTTAATTAGTATTAGGTTTGATATTCTGTACCAACCGATCTAAAATCGTGATGTCTTTTTGTCGTTTATATAAATCTAGTAATGCTTGTCAAGTTCCTTGTATCTATTTAGCTCACTGCGTACTTAGGATCAGACCAAATGAGTTCACTAATGGTACTAGGAAATAGGAGATCGCGTTAGTTCTTGGGAAAACGACTTCCGAACCACCAATATAGATTGGTACAAAGAAGTTACCATATCCTCCGTACAAAGCCGGCATTAAGAACATAAAGATCATAGCTAGACCATGTATTGTAATTATCACATTATAAGTAGATATTGTCTCTGTACAAATGATCCGCGAACCAGAACTGTATAACTCAAATCGAATAAACAGAGACATT
>NW_017382961.1:0-3795 GCF_000006565.2 Toxoplasma gondii ME49
GGTCTATCGGATCAGTTGTCCTGCCTCTGGGTGCAGCCGACGTGTGATCCTACAACAAGCTCGTGGTCCACGGGAGCTATGTAGGAGCGTGGGTTCGTGAACGTGTCCAGCATATCCGGCGGCAGTCCTAACTGGTGTTGACTGTTGCCTTGAGGGACGACGTGTTGTGTGTCGGTCCCAGAAGGCAGCAGTAAGGATGCGGCGATACAGCGGCACGCGGCAGCTGCTTTGAATAATGGTGGATCAGTGGATGCGGGTCGACACTTCGGAGCGGCGTCTGACGTCATCATCAGCGATCGCGTCCAGCACGTCGAAGTAGATCGCAAAATGCTGGTCGTTTCATGCCAGTCGAGGCGAGTCAGCGAAACGCATCCGCGAGTAAAAGAGACATAGGGTACTACGCAACGGCCAGCAGTGTTCCGCTGTATCGGTTTCGGTACAACGCTGCCTCATCCATGCAGCTTGACGCGGTACGTTAGCTCAGGTCTCTGTCGCACCCCAGGGGGCCACAGTGCAAGGGGACGTGGCCAACAGCAGCTCCTCCGCATACCGATGAAGTGCTCGTCAGCGCGGACACCACCAGGAATGTACTCAGCTCAGCCTCCACGTGGTTGTTAGCACGGCGGGAGGCGCGTCCTGCTGCTTTCCGTGTACGGGTGACTTGCATCCGAGCGCACGACGCAGCATGATTGTCGACGAACGCCTGTGTCGCCCGTGTCGGGTTTTTTGTTGAAGATCGCAGTGTACGGTTCCGGTTGCGGAGTCCGCCACTAGAATTGGGTGCTACGCAGAAGGTTGGCGAGAATGCAATAAAGCAGTGCAGCATGCGTCTGTCTCCACTCTTGGTCGGCGGTGTGTGCGACCCGGGAAATGGTTCGTGCATGTGCAAGGTGTTGAGGGTGGCTCTGGATGTGGTCCAGAGTCCATCGTACACGACAATTCTATCGCGTCAGTTGGAACTGCCTGTGGTTGCAGCAGACTTGTGATCCTACAACAAGCTCGTGGTCCACGGGAGCTACGTAGGAGAGTGGGTTCGTGAACGCGTCCAGCATATCAGGTGGCAGTCCTAACTGGTGTTGACTGTTGCCTTGAGGGACGACGTGTTGCATGTTGGTCCCAGAAGCCGACAGTAAGGATGCGGCGATGCAGCGGCACGTGACAGCTGATAGCGCGGACACCACCAGGAATGTACTCTGCTCAGCCGCCACGTGGTTGTTAACACGGTCGGGAGGCGCGGGCTGCTGATTTCCGTGTACGGGTGACTTGCATACGAGCCCGCGACGCAGCATGATTGTCGATGAACGCCTGTGTTGCCCGTGTCGGTTTGTGGAGGATCGTAGTGAACGGTTCCGGTTGCGGAGTCCACCACTAGAAATGCGTGCTACACAGAAAGTCGGAGAGAATGCAATGAAGCAGTGCAGCATGAGTCTGTCTCCACTCTTGGTGGGCGGTGCGTGTGCCCCGGGAAATGGTTCGTGCATGCCCGAGGTGTGGAGGGTGGATCTGGATGTGGTCCAGAGTCCATCGTAAAAGACAATTCTACTGCGTCAGTTGTACCTGCCTCTGGTTGCAGCAGACTTGTGATCCTACAACACGTTCGTGGTCCACGGGAGCTATGTAGGAGCGTGGGTTCGTGAACGTGTCCAGCATATCAGGCGGCAGTCCTAACCGGTGTTGACTGTTGCGTTGAGGGACGACGTGTTGCGTGTTGGCCCCAGCCGCCGCCAGTAAGGATGCGGCGATACAGCGGCACGCGACAGCTGATGTGAACAATGGTGGATCAGTGGATGCGGGTCGACACTTCGGAGCGGCTTCTGAAGTCATCATCAGCGATCGGGTCCAGCACGTCGAAGTAGATCGCAAAATGCTGGTCGTTTCGTGCCAGTGGCGGCGAGTCAGCGAAACGCATCCGCGAGTAAAAGAGACATAGGGTAGTACACAACGGCCGGCAATGTTCCGGTGTATCGTTTTCCGTACAACCCGTCCTCAACAATGCAGCACCATCCGCTAGGTCATCGCCGGACCCTGTCGCGCCCCAGGAACCTGCAACGCACTGGATGGTAGCCAATTGCAGTTCCTCCACATACCGATGGGGTGGTCGTTAGCGCGGACACCAGCAGGAATGTAACTTGCATCCGAGCTGGCGACGCAGCATGATTGTCGATGAACGCCTGTGTTGGCCGTGTCGGGGTTTGTGTTGAAGATCGCAGGCAACGCTTCCTCTTGCGGAGTCCGCCACTAGAATTGGGTGCTACGCAGAAGGTTGGCGAGAATGCAACAAAACAGTGCATCATGCGATTGTCTCCACTCTTGATATGCGATGTGTGTGACCCCGGTAATTTGTTCGTGCATGTGCAAGGTGTTGAGGGTGGCTGTGGACGTGGTCCAGAGTCCATCGCACACGACAGGTCTATCGCATCAGTTGTACCTGCCTCTCGGTGCAGCC
Source organism: Toxoplasma gondii ME49 (assembly GCF_000006565.2). Classification (NCBI taxonomy): domain Eukaryota; phylum Apicomplexa; class Conoidasida; order Eucoccidiorida; family Sarcocystidae; genus Toxoplasma; species Toxoplasma gondii. Next base: position 2,447 of record NW_017382961.1, read on the forward strand.
CACGTGTGATCCTACAACATGCGCGTGGTCCACGGGAGCTATGTAGGAGCGTGGGTGCTTGAGCGTGTCCAGCATATCAGGTGGCAGTACCTAACTGGTGTTGACTGTTGCCTTGAGGGACGACGTGTTGTGTGTCGGTCCCAGAAGGCAGCAGTCAGGATGCGGCGATGCAGCGGCACGCGACAGCTGCTTTGAATAATGGTGGATCAGTGGATGCGGGTCGACACTTCGGAGCGGCTGCTGATGTCATCATCAGCGATCGGGTCCAGCACGTCGAAGTAGATCGCAAAATACAGGTCGTTTCATGCCAGTCGAGGCGAGTCAGCGAAACGCATCCGCGAGTAAAAGAGACATAGGGTACTACGCAACGGCCAGCAGTGTTCCGCCGTATCGGTTTCGGTACAACGCTGCCTCATCCATGCAGCTTGACGCGGTACGTTAGCTCAGGTCTCTGTCGCACCCCAGGGGGCCACAGTGCAAGGGGACGTGGCCAATAGCAGTTCCTCCGCATACCGATGAATTGCTCGTCAGCGCGGACACCACGAGGAATTTACTCTGCTCAGCCGCCACGTGGTTATTAACACGGTCGGGAGGCGCGTCCTGCTGCTTTCCGTGTACGGTGACTTGCATCCGAGCCCGCGACGCGTCATGATTGTCGACGAACGCCTGTGTCGCCCGTGTCGGGTTTTGTGTTGAAGATCGCAGTGAACGGTTCCGGTTGCGGAGTCCGCCACTGGAGGCGGGTGCTACGAAGAAGGTTGGCGAGAATGCAATAAAGCAGTGCAGCATGCGTCTGTCTCCACTCTTGGTCGGCGGTGTGTGCGACCCGGGAAATGGTTCGTGCATGTGCAAGGTGTTGAGGGTGGCTCTGGATGTGGTCCAGAGTCCATCGTACACGACAATTCTACCGCGTCAGTTGTACCTGCCTGTGGTTGCAGCAGACTTGTGATCCTACAACAAGCTCGTGGTCCACGGGAGCTACGTAGGAGAGTGGGTTCGTGAACGCGTCCAGCATATCAGGTGGCAGTCCTAACTGGTGTTGACTGTTGCCTTGAGGGACGACGTGTTGCATGTTGGTCCCAGAAGCCGACAGTAAGGATGCGGCGATGCAGCGGCACGTGACAGCTGATAGCGCGGACACCACGAGGAATGTACTCTGCTCAGCCGCCACGTGGTTGTTAACACGGTCGGGAGGCGCGGGCTGCTGGTGTCCGTGTACGGGTGACTTGCATACGAGCCCGCGACGCAGCATGATTGTCGATGAACGCCTGTGTTGCCCGTGTCGGGTTTTGTGTTGAGGATCGTAGTGAACGGTTCCGGTTGCGGAGTCCGCCACTGGAGGCGGGTGC
>NW_017382962.1:0-1130 GCF_000006565.2 Toxoplasma gondii ME49
CAGAAGACAATATCTACTTATAAATGTGATATTTACAATACATGGTCTAGCTATGATCTTTATGTTCTTAATGCCGGCTTTGTACGAGGGATATGGTAACTCTTTGTACCAATCTATATTGGTGGTTCGGAAGTCGTTTTCCCAAGAACTAACGCGATCTCCTATTTCCTAGTACCATTAGTGAACTCATTTGGTCTGATCCTAAGTACGCAGTGAGCTAAATAGATACAAGGAACTTGACAAGCATTACTAGATTTATATAAACGACAAAAAGACATCACGATTTTAGATCGGTTGGTACAGAATATCAAACCTAATACTAATTAACTGAGTTAAATAATACAGGGTTGAACTGTGTAAATATCATTGTGTTATGGTTCTATCGCAAACCATTGAGATTACGAAGTTATGGTTTTGGGCTCGTGAGTGTCTCTCAATAACTAGCTGAGTGCTTGTACGATAATTATATCAATGCATTACCAATTAAGGTGTGTAGCATTTCCTATGCTCCTTAACATCACAGCTATCCTATTTAATTGGATTAATCTTCTTACAAGCGGCTTTTGGTTTGATGGAACTATCACATCCAGATAACTCAATACCAGTCAACCGGTTCGTAACACCACTTCATATCGTACCTGAATGGTATTTTCTAGCATATTATGCGGTGTTAAAAGTAATTCCATCCAAAACCGGTGGTTTGTTAGTATTTATGTCATCAACATGTCAATGAAATATCAATAACGATGAAACTTATTTGATTAACATAACAACATAGAAGATTAAGCTGCATTACGTTTAAACTTTACACTGGATACGTTTTAATGTTAACTTACTACAGACCATGGGAGCGAAGATAATCTAATATGTAACTCCGTTCATGGAAATCAAAAGAGCTTTCACGCTATCTTTAGTGCCTGTCGAGTCGCTCAAGGAAGATTTGATCCTGTTTATGAATTAAGGGATGTAAAGGTGCTCAGGGTCTAACCGTCGGGCCATCTCGATCCTCATATTCAAAGATAATTCTATTTCAAAAAGTTTTAGATAAACGACATGTGAAGAGTCGGACCAACTTTCACGCACGACGATAATTACCCGACAAGGATTTTCCTACCTTGGACCGTCATAAT
>NW_017382963.1:0-1538 GCF_000006565.2 Toxoplasma gondii ME49
GTTATGTTAATCAAATAAGTTTCATCGTTATTGATATTTCATTGACATGTTGATGACATAAATACTAACAAACCACCGGTTTTGGATGGAATTACTTTTAACACCGCATAATATGCTAGAAAATACCATTCAGGTACGATATGAAGTGGTGTTACGAACCGGTTGACTGGTATTGAGTTATCTGGATGTGATAGTTCCATCAAACCAAAAGCCGCTTGTAAGAAGATTAATCCAATTAAATAGGATAGACATTTAGCATCTGTCATTAACATATGAGGATAAAAGGCAACTTTAAGCGCGGTATCAATACCTGCAGGATTGCTAGAACCATTTAAATGTAAATAGAAGATATGTAAAACTATTATAATACAACCAATAAAAGGCAAGATAAAATGTAATACAAAGAATCGTTTTAATGTTAACTTACTACAGACCATGGGAGCGAAGATAATCTAATATGTAACTCCGTTCATGGAAATCAAAAGAGCTTTCACGCTATCTTTAGTGCCTGTCGAGTCGCTCAAGGAAGATTTGATCCTGTTTATGAATTAAGGGATGTAAAGGTGCTCAGGGTCTAACCGTCGGGCCATCTCGATCCTCATATTCAAAGATAATTCTATTTCAAAAAGTTTTAGATAAACGACATGTGAAGAGTCGGACCAACTTTCACGCACGACGATAATTACCCGACAAGGATTTTCCTACCTTTGGACCGTCATAATACAGCCGCCGTTTACATGTTACTGCACCGGGCAGGGATTATATACTATACCTCTACAGTGGTATTAGCAGTATCTAGTGTTGATGTACAACAGACGCTCTCCTTGTTCCACTACCTAATCATAATCTATCGTTCCAGATATTAAGGAATGTACGCAACATCTAACTACACAACGTTATGCCAAGAAGGATCCCAGATTACCCTGATTATCTTTGTTATATTAATACATGGTGTTCAATTGGTTCTATTTCTACAATAATTATCATCTTAACTATGCTCTGCTAACACAATAGAACTTGGATCCGGTAAACAAAGACCTTCAAGATCTAAACCAGTAGTCCAACTCGTAGTATATACTCCCCAGAAAAAGGTAGTTTATATAAACCTAGGAATCCCATTTTATAATGTGTAACAGGGAGTCTAGCTTCAGTTGTTATCTGATTGGTATTGCATGCCCTGAGTACGTAAGGAAAAGGAAAGGTTAACCGCTATTTAAACACAACAGTTACCGTAGCTGTAGATGAATGCTAATTATAGAGTATATCTCCTATGACACTGCATAACATATAAATGCTCCTTCCGCCATTCGTTGACTGTGTTTACCACGGGGAATTAGAACAGAATATCAAGTTCTTTGCCTGGAGGTTTGTTACGTTCCGTACAGTTGTAGGTAAAAGGTATGTTAGAGACTTAGACTAGCGTTGGAGCACATTGTTTCATTCGATAGTCCACGCTCAATCTTACCATACATAATACTTTTATGATCCCAGGCTGGTTTAATAAGTCAAAGTTTAGCCGGGAAGTCAGCGTCTAACAT
>NW_017382964.1:0-1039 GCF_000006565.2 Toxoplasma gondii ME49
ATATAAGATGTATGTTGCTTGTGGAATAGCACTACCTATAATAATCAAGAAGATCATACTATATACCCAAATAATCACCCATCCACTGACTACATTTCGAGTCATGAACTGTTGACGAATTAACATTCGGGTATTTAAAGCTCGAATCTCAGAAAGTAAACCTAAATTAATCAGAGATGACATAAATACTAACAAACCACCGGTTTTGGATGGAATTACTTTTAACACCGCATAATATGCTAGAAAATACCATTCAGGTACGATATGAAGTGGTGTTACGAACCGGTTGACTGGTATTGAGTTATCTGGATGTGATAGTTCCATCAAACCAAAAGCCGCTTGTAAGAAGATTAATCCAATTAAATAGGATAGCTGTGATGTTAAGGAGCATAGGAAATGCTACACACCTTAATTGGTAATGCATTGATATAATTATCGTACAAGCACTCAGCTAGTTATTGAGAGACACTCACGAGCCCAAAACCATAACTTCGTAATCTCAATGGTTTGCGATAGAACCATAACACAATGATATTTACACAGTTCAACCCTGTATTATTTAACTCAGTTAATTAGTATTAGGTTTGATATTCTGTACCAACCGATCTAAAATCGTGATGTCTTTTTGTCGTTTATATAAATCTAGTAATGCTTGTCAAGTTCCTTGTATCTATTTAGCTCACTGCGTACTTAGGATCAGACCAAATGAGTTCACTAATGGTACTAGGAAATAGGAGATCGCGTTAGTTCTTGGGAAAACGACTTCCGAACCACCAATATAGATTGGTACAAAGAAGTTACCATATCCTCCGTACAAAGCCGGCATTAAGAACATAAAGATCATAGCTAGACCATGTATTGTAATTATCACATTATAAGTAGATATTGTCTCTGTACAAATGATCCGCGAACCAGAACTGTATTACTCAAATCGAAATAACAGAGACATTATAGTACCTAAGATACTGGATATGACTCCCGTTATGAGATACAGACAACCAGTTCTTTATGATTGCTGTACACACCACCCACTGGACTG
>NW_017382965.1:0-1359 GCF_000006565.2 Toxoplasma gondii ME49
ATCCACGTTACATCCTATCTCTAAATTATATAACGGTCGTAAGGTACGCCGGGGATAACAGGTCAGATAATATTGGGAGTTCTAATCCTCGGATTGTATCAGCACCTCCATGTCGGCTCATTACTCCCTTGTTATTGAACAAGATTCAGTTAGGAACGATAGTTCACCGTCAGATGTAATACGTGAGCTGGGTTAAGAACGTCTGGAGACAGTTTGTTCCCTATCTACCATTTAAAATTGTATAAATATATACAGCAGAACTACAATGTTCACGCTCATGGATTCAGTGTCCAGGACTACCTGGCGCTTAATAACGATTCCGTCTTCCAGCTTCCAATTAAACTACATATTAAAATGAGCGCATGTAAACTAGTCTTAAACACACCGCTCGTCACGTAACAAAAAGACATCACGATTTTAGATCGGTTGGTACAGAATATCAAACCTAATACTAATTAACTGAGTTAAATAATACAGGGTTGAACTGTGGGTTAGTTTCAATGCCCAAGGCAGAGCACTGGATTGGATACCCAGGGAACTGTGCTCCCATTAATAAGAATCATAATATAAGTCACCAGGCATGCAATACCAATCAGATAACAACTGAAGCTAGACTCCCTGTTACACATTATAAAATGGGATTCCTAGGTTTATATAAACTACCTTTTTCTGGGGAGTATATACTACGAGTTGGACTACTGGTTTAGATCTTGAAGGTCTTTGTTTACCGGATCCAAGTTCTATTGTGTTAGCATGGTTTCGAGAACACTCAGTCTATCTATGAGTCTATTCCGGGCACACCTTGTCTTTTATCGGTGTGCTCTAAATCTAAATTCATCTTATAATTTTGGTTTCTTAGTTGCAATGACCTTTGTACTCCAAATAATTACAGGTATCACTCTAGCGTTTAGATATACTTCTGAAGCATCTTGTGCATTTGCTAGCGTTCAACATCTAGTTAGAGAAGTAGCAGCAGGATGGGAATTTAGGATGTTGCATGCTACAACAGCCTCTTTTGTATTCTTGTGTATTTTAATTCACATGACTCGAGGATTGTATAACTGGAGTTATAGTTATTTAACTACCGCTTGGATGTCTGGTTTAGTTTTATATTTACTTACTATAGCCACTGCCTTCCTCGGATATGTACTACCATGGGGACAAATGAGTTTCTGGGGTGCTACAGTCATTACAAACCTCCTTTCTCCAATACCATATTTGGTACCTTGGCTACTTGGAGGTTACTACGTATCTGATGTAACATTAAAAACGATTCTTTGTATTACATTTTATCTTGCCTTTTATTGGGTGTATTATAATAGTTTTACATATCTTCTATTTACATTTAAATGGTTCTAG
>NW_017382966.1:0-6268 GCF_000006565.2 Toxoplasma gondii ME49
GATGCAAGTCACCCGTACACGGAAATCAGCAGGACGCGCCTCCCGACCGTGTTAATAACCACGTGGCGGCTGAGCAGAGTAAATTCCTCGTGGTGTCCGCGCTATCAGCGGTCGCGTGCCGCTGCATCGCCGCATCCTTACTGTCGGCTTCTGGGACCAACATGCAACACGTCGTCCCTCAGGGCAACAGTCAACACCAGTTAGGACTGCCACCTGATATGCTGGACGCGTTCACGAACCCACTCTCCTACGTAGCTCCCGTGGACCACGAGCTTGTTGTAGGATCACAAGTCTGCTGCAACCACAGGCAGTTCCAACTGACGCGATAGACTTGTCGTGTACGATGGACTCTGGACCACATCCAGATCCACCCGCAACACCTTGCGCATGCACTGGCCATTTCCCGGTGTCACACACACCGCCGACCAAGAGTGGAGACAGACGCATGCTGCACTGCTTCATTGCATTCTCGCCAACCTTCTTCGTAGCACCCGCCTCCAGTGGCGGACTCCGCAACCGGAACCGTTCACTGCGATCTTCAACACAAAACCCGACACGGGCAACACAGGCGTTCATCGACAATCATGCTGCGTCGCGGGCTCGGATGCAAGTCACCCGTACACGGAAATCAGCAGGACGCGCCTCCCGACCGTGTTAATAACCACGTGGCGGCTGAGCAGAGTAAATTCCTCGTGGTGTCCGCGCTGTCAGCTGTCGCGTGCCGCTGCATCGCCGCATCCTTACTGTCGGCTTCTGGGACCAACATGCAACACGTCGTCCCTCAGGGCAACAGTCAACACCAGTTAGGACTGCCACCTGATATGCTGGACACGCTCAAGCACCCACGCTCCTACATAGCTCCCGTGGACCACGCGCATGTTGTAGGATCACACGTCGGCTGCACCCAGAGGCAGGTACAACTGATCCGATAGACCTGTCGTGTGCGATGGACTCTGGACCACGTCCACAGCCACCCTCAACTCCTTGCACATGCGCGAACCATTTCCCGGGGTCACACACACCGCATATCAAGAGTGGAGACAGACGCATGCTGCGCTGCTTCATTGGATTCTCGCCAACCTTCTGCGTAGCACCCAATTCTAGTGGCGGACTCCGCAACCGGAACCGTACACTGCGATCTTCAACAAAAAACCCGACACGGGCAACACAGGCGTTCATCGACAATCATGCTGCGTCGCGGGCTCGGATGCAAGTTACATTCCTGCTGGTGTCCGCGCTAACGACCACCCCATCGGTATGTGGAGGAACTGCAATTGGCTACCATCCAGTGCGTTGCAGGTTCCTGGGGCGCGACAGGGTCCGGCGATGACCTAGCGGATGGTGCTGCATTGTTGAGGACGGGTTGTACGGAAAACGATACACCGGAACATTGCCGACCGTTGTGTACTACCCTATGTCTCTTTTACCCGCGGATGCGTTTCGCTGACTCGCCTCGGCTGGCACGGAAAGACCAGCATTTTGCGATCTACTTCGACGTGCTGGACCCGATCGCTGACGACGACGTCAGAAGCCGCTCCGAAGTGTCGACCCGCATCCACTGATCCACCATTGTTCACATCAGCTGTCGCGTGCCGCTGTATCGCCGCATCCTTACTGGCGGCGGCTGGGACCAACACGCAACACGTCGTCCCTCAAGGCAACAGTCAACACCGGTTAGGACTGTCGCCTGATATGCTGGACACGTTCACGAACCCACGCTCCTACATAGCTCCCGTGGACCACGAACGTGTTGTAGGATCACAAGTCTGCGGCCACCAGAAGCAGTTACAACTGATGCGGTAGAATTGTCTTTTACGATGGACTCTGGACCACATCCAGATCCACCCGCAACACCTTGCGCATGCACTGGCCATTTCCCGGGGTCACACACACCGCCGACCAAGAGTGGAGACAGACGCATGCTGCACTGCTTCATTGCATTCTCGCCAACCTTCTTCGTAGCACCCGCCTCCAGTGGCGGACTCCGCAACCGGAACCGTTCACTGCGATCTTCAACACAAACCGACCGGGCAACACAGGCGTTCATCGACAATCATGCTGCGTCGCGGGCTCGGATGCAAGTCACCCGTACACGGAAATCAGCAGGACGCGCCTCCCGACCGTGTTAATAACCACGTGGCGGCTGAGCAGAGTAAATTCCTCGTGGTGTCCGCGCTGTCAGCTGTCGCGTGCCGCTGCATCGCCGCATCCTTACTGTCGGCTTCTGGGACCAACATGCAACACGTCGTCCCTCAGGGCAACAGTCAACACCAGTTAGGACTGCCACCTGATATGCTGGACGCGTTCACGAAGCCACTCTCCTAAGTAGCTCCCGTGGACCACGAGCTTGTTGTAGAATCACAAGTCTCCGGCCACCAGAGGCAGTTACAGCTGACGCGGCAGAATTGTCGTGTACGATGGACTCTGGACCACATCCAGATCCACCCTTAACACCTTGCGCATGCACTAGCAATTTCCTGGGGACAGACACACCGCAGATCAAGAGTGGGGACAGACGCATGCTGCACTGCTTTATTGCATTCTCTCCGACTTTCTGTGTAGCACCCGCCTCCAGTGGCGGACTCCGCAACCGGAACCGTTCACTGCGATCTTCAACGCAAAACCCGACACGGGCAACACAGGCGTTCATCGACAATCATGCTGCGTCGCGGGCTCGGGTGCAAGTCACCGGTACACGGAAATCAGCAGCCCGCGCCTCCCGCCGTGCTAGCACCCACGTGGCGGCTGATCTGAGTACCTTCCTGGTGGTGTCCAATCTAACGACCACCTCATCGGTATGTGGAGGAACAACAGTCAAGCACGACAGTGCGTTATGGGTTCCTGGGGCGCCACAGGGTCCGGCGATGACCTAGCGGATGGTGCTGCATTGTTGAGGACGGGTTGTACGGAAAACGATACACCGGAACATTGCCGGCCGTTGTGTACTACCCTATGTGTCTTTTACCCGCGGATGCGTTTCGCTGACTCGCCGCCACTGGCACGAAACGACCAGCATTTTGCGATCTACTTCGACGTGCTGGACCCGATCGCTGATGATGACGTCAGAAGCCGCTCCGAAGTGTCGACCCGCATCCACTGATCCACCATTGTTCACATCAGCTGTCGCGTGCCGCTGTATCGCCGCATCCTTACTGGCGGCGGCTGGGACCAACACGCAACACGTCGTCCCTCAAGGCAACAGTCAACACCAGTTAGGACTGCCACCTGATATGCTGGACACGCTTTCCAGCACCCACGCTCCTACATAGCTCCCGTGGACCACGAACGTGTTGTAGGATCACAAGTCTGCGGCCACCAGAAGCAGTTACAACTGATGCGATAGAATTGTCGTGTACGATGGACTCTGGACCACATCCAGATCCACCCGCAACACCTTGCGCATGCATTGCCATTTCCCGGTGTCACACACCACCGCCGACCAAGAGTGGAGACAGACGCATGCTGCACTGCTCATTGCCATTCTCGCCACCCTTCTTGGTAGCACCCGCTTCCAGTGGCGGACTCCGCAACCGGAACCGGTTCACTGCGATCTCAAACACAAAACCCCGACACGGGCACACAGGGGCGTTCATCGACAATCATGCTGCGTCGCGGGCTCGGATGCAAGTCACCCGTACACGGAAATCAGCAGGACGCGCCTCCCGACCGTGTTAATAACCACGTGGCGGCTGAGCAGAGTAAATTCCTCGTGGTGTCCGCGCTGTCAGCTGTCGCGTGCCGCTGCATCGCCGCATCCTTACTGTCGGCTTCTGGGACCAACATGCAACACGTCGTCCCTCAGGGCAACAGTCAACACCAGTTAGGACTGCCACCTGATATGCTGGACACGCTCAAGCACCCACGCTCCTACATAGCTCCCGTGGACCACGCGCATGTTGTAGGATCACACGTCGGCTGCACCCAGAGGCAGGTACAACTGATCCGATAGACCTGTCGTGTGCGATGGACTCTGGACCACGTCCACAGCCACCCTCAACTCCTTGCACATGCGCGAACCATTTCCCGGGGTCACACACACCGCATATCAAGAGTGGAGACAGACGCATGCTGCGCTGCTTCATTGGATTCTCGCCAACCTTCTGCGTAGCACCCAATTCTAGTGGCGGACTCCGCAACCGGAACCGTACACTGCGATCTTCAACAAAAAACCCGACACGGGCAACACAGGCGTTCATCGACAATCATGCTGCGTCGCGGGCTCGGATGCAAGTTACATTCCTGCTGGTGTCCGCGCTAACGACCACCCCATCGGTATGTGGAGGAACTGCAATTGGCTACCATCCAGTGCGTTGCAGGTTCCTGGGGCGCGACAGGGTCCGGCGATGACCTAGCGGATGGTGCTGCATTGTTGAGGACGGGTTGTACGGAAAACGATACACCGGAACATTGCCGACCGTTGTGTACTACCCTATGTCTCTTTTACCCGCGGATGCGTTTCGCTGACTCGCCTCGGCTGGCACGGAAAGACCAGCATTTTGCGATCTACTTCGACGTGCTGGACCCGATCGCTGACGACGACGTCAGAAGCCGCTCCGAAGTGTCGACCCGCATCCACTGATCCACCATTGTTCACATCAGCTGTCGCGTGCCGCTGTATCGCCGCATCCTTACTGGCGGCGGCTGGGACCAACACGCAACACGTCGTCCCTCAAGGCAACAGTCAACACCGGTTAGGACTGTCGCCTGATATGCTGGACACGTTCACGAACCCACGCTCCTACATAGCTCCCGTGGACCACGAACGTGTTGTAGGATCACAAGTCTGCGGCCACCAGAAGCAGTTACAACTGATGCGGTAGAATTGTCTTTTACGATGGACTCTGGACCACATCCAGATCCACCCGCAACACCTTGCGCATGCACTGGCCATTTCCCGGGGTCACACACACCGCCGACCAAGAGTGGAGACAGACGCATGCTGCACTGCTTCATTGCATTCTCGCCAACCTTCTTCGTAGCACCCGCCTCCAGTGGCGGACTCCGCAACCGGAACCGTTCACTGCGATCTTCAACACAAAACCCGACACGGGCAACACAGGCGTTCATCGACAATCATGCTGCGTCGCGGGCTCGGATGCAAGTCACCCGTACACGGAAATCAGCAGGACGCGCCTCCCGACCGTGTTAATAACCACGTGGCGGCTGAGCAGAGTAAATTCCTCGTGGTGTCCGCGCTGTCAGCTGTCGCGTGCCGCTGCATCGCCGCATCCTTACTGTCGGCTTCTGGGACCAACATGCAACACGTCGTCCCTCAGGGCAACAGTCAACACCAGTTAGGACTGCCACCTGATATGCTGGACGCGTTCACGAAGCCACTCTCCTAAGTAGCTCCCGTGGACCACGAGCTTGTTGTAGGATCACAAGTCTGCTGCAACCAGAGGCAGTTCCAACTGACGCGATAGACTTGTCGTGTACGATGGACTCTGGACCACATCCAGATCCACCCGCCAACACCTTGCGCATGCACTGGCCATTTCCCGGTGTCACACACACCGCCGACCAAGAGTGGAGACAGACGCATGCTGCACTGCTTCATTGCATTCTCGCCAACCTTCTTCGTAGCACCCGCCTCCAGCGGCGGACTCCGCAACCGGAACCGTTCACTGCGATCTTCAACACAAAACCCGACACGGGCAACACAGGCGTTCATCGACAATCATGATGCGTCGCGGGCTCGGATGCAAGTCACCCGTACACGGAAATCAGCAGGACGCGCCTCCCGCCGTGTTAATAACCACGTGGCGGCTGAGCAGAGTAAATTCCTCGTGGTGTCCGCGCTGTCAGCTGTCGCGTGCCGCTGCATCGCCGCATCCTTACTGTCGGCTTCTGGGACCAACATGCAACACGTCGTCCCTCAGGGCAACAGTCAACACCAGTTAGGACTGCCACCTGATATGCTGGACACGCTCAAGCACCCACGCTCCTACATAGCTCCCGTGGACCACGCGCATGTTGTAGGATCACACGTCGGCTGCACCCAGAGGCAGGTACAACTGATCCGATAGACCTGTCGTGTGCGATGGACTCTGGACCACGTCCACAGCCACCCTCAACACCTTGCACATGCGCGAACCATTTCCCGGGGTCACACACACCGCATATCAAGAGTGGAGACAGACGCATGCTGCGCTGCTTCATTGGATTCTCGCCAACCTTCTGCGTAGCACCCAATTCTAGTGGCGGACTCCGCAACCGGAACCGTACACTGCGATCTTCAACAAAAAACCCGACACGGGCAACACAGGCG
>NW_017382967.1:0-11704 GCF_000006565.2 Toxoplasma gondii ME49
CATGCGTTGTATTGCAGTATCTGATGACAGTAAGCGGGAAATGCGGAAAGGTCGATAGCCGTAAAATTCTGTGCCCCAGACGTACATGACGAAGGCAGAGCCTTCTGCCGTGAGAGATTCAGACCACGTTTACAAGGCGTTGGTACAGTGTCACTAGCTGATCAGCCTCTGAGTATGAAACCTACTGGGAATTCGACTCACGTGAACGAAAATGCACACGAATACGAAAGAGGCTGTTGTAGCATGCAACGTTTTAAATTCCCATCCTGCTGCTACTTCTCTAACTAGATAAGTAACGCACTTCGCTTCGACGGTCTGGTGATAGAGCCATGCCAGCTACATCGTCGAGCACCGTGTACCAGATGGTCATTTTTCGGCGAAATTCGTTTGCTAGTTGGTAGACTCCTGGAGACGCCTTAACGCTCTGTTGATGCTCCGACGTACCAATTTATTCCTCCCACGACAGAGCAAGCCTCGAGTGACCACCAAGGAATGTGCCAGTGTCTTGAACAGTGGCGTCACGACAAGTATTGAATCTTTTCCAGAGGACGAATATTGTCCGGCACGTACCGAAAGGAATCCCCGTGCACACGTCTGAGATGTACGCCGAATAAAACCTGAGAATGGAGCTGATGGCGTCGACTGCAAATATCGGTGCAGATCCTGTCGTCGGCTGAGCCGTCTGACGTCCGGCCCAAAAGCGCTCGGACTCTGAAAATACAACACAGAGTCTTGATGGTGATGCAACGGTAGGGTTAGGCGGTTTTTGCTCGTTGTTGATGTGCGGTTGACTTGTGAGAAGTGCCAATCACTGCGAATGTGTCGGTGGATCATACAGCTGGAAAAAGCGCAGCAGGATCCGTGCACACAATTCTGCACGGCTGATAGAAGGATCGTCGAGTATCACGAGAAGCGAACTGAGATGAGTTGCGTGCACTCCAAGCAGCGATAGGAACACCCTTTCAGCCGTCAGCGCTATCCAGCTTCACCGGTCGCCCCTGTGGTATGCCATCATGCGCCACGACGTTGCGTGAGACTCCTATCACCGTAGAGACGGAACTGTTGACAGGGTACGATGCAGCGTGTCAACACAAAGAGGACTGAGTCTAGCTTTTCGAGAGTGTTAGGCCAAGAAGTGCTTATCGCGAGAGCGCCCAGACGAATCAACCGCTGCGAGTTCTGTGCCCAAGCACTTGAGACGTGTCATAAGAAAGAATTCCCTCTTCTGTAAAATATGCTGCACGGTGATATGACCGTGCAAGACTTCGAGTAAATCAAGTGACTCTGTGCATTCCATAGGTGCCTAAGGTAAGTGCATTTGGCCTATGATCTTCCTTGGCAGTCCGCCAAGGTTCGGGGAGATACGGATAGAAAATCGCCTTTAGTGGTGAGAGTGTGAAGGTTGGTTGTGAGGGTGAAAGGAAGTGGGGAGAAACACAGGCCAAGTGAAAAGTGTCTCCGGCCATCCCCTTCTCAAAGGGCAATTCCATCGCGATGTTAAGATGCATTGCGGGAGCTTTGCAGTCACGGATAGGGAGTCTCCACGTAACGCATTGTCTCATTACATCGGTTTGTTGGCGATCTGCACTGGCATATTTAATGGAAGCCCTCCCCAAGAGACAACGGACGACCACGCGAATATGAATTTGTTGTGCAAGCGTTGCCGACTCACGAGCGCACGTGACATGGGGGCTGAAGGTATAACATAGAATGAGCAAGCGGGCGGGTGTGCACGCGTGCATGGATGGGAGCCCGTTCAGAGTTCGACAATCTTCTGTGGAGTTTTCCAAGAGCAGTGTTCCCGCGTTCTGGAGACGACAGGCTGGTGGAGGAGCGATATGCAAAATGACTGATAACGCGGTCAGCAGTGTCGGACGACTCCTCACAGTTGGAGAGATGGGTTTGCAGTCTAGGTAAGAACCTTCACTCGAATCCTTGTTGCATTGGCATTCGTTGGGGTGCTTTAGGGGTATCCCCTTTTACAGCCTGTAAGCATTTGATTTCTAGTTGTCTCGGAGGCGTGATAACTCGTTTCAACGTTGCATCTTGTCGTTGCCCGAGTAGGGTTCTATCAAGATGCGTATTGGGATAAGGGTGAGGCAAAAATAATAGGGCGTGCCTGTGACCAATAATGGTCAAGTCAAAATTTTAAAGCGATAGCCTGAAGTACAGAGTCCTTCACACACGCGGGGCAAGCACCACGTTAAACATAAAATGCCCGCGTATGGAGCGAGCCGCTGGATTCAGAATTAGTTGGCTTATCCTACCAAACGGACCTCGAGTGCAGATACAGGCGCAGAACCATGATGTGCATGAAACGTGCCCGATCGGAACAGCGGGAACGACGGCTGCGGGGGCAAAATATAAGTGTTTCCCCGTATGGTGGACTCATAACATCTCTAGCGCCTGGTCCCTCGGTCTGCCCCAAGAGTGACCACTAAATCTGCACGGTTTCAACGATTGTTGATTAACGGTAGCTGTGTGGTAGCGTCCACACGGTGACTAAGGCTGCTCTACTGCCGTTAACAGAATATGCACATGCCAAAATGAACAACAACGACAGGTCACTTAGCTTTTGTTTCAGAGAGGGTGACAACAGGCTCACATGTAGGGTCGACAGTCCACCATGACCGCGCCACTCCATCCGATGCCTCTCAACCATGGTCCTGCATTACATGCCTAAACCCTGAAAGCTCACCGATTGTTCTTCAAGCCTCCACTACGTGTGCAAACGCATCCGCAGAGAAAAACGAACCTGGATATAGAGATACAGGAGATCGTCATTTTGGTTTTCCAGTCCCTGCAAGTGAGTTTGGTGGTTTTTAGGAACTCGCCGTGGGTTGACGGCATCGGAAAAGGGTAATGCAGCAGTATATATTTTTCTCTCGCCGGCGTCCGCGCTACTCCCAGTATCTCGATTGAGCTCCGAATGCACCAGAGAAACCAGTGCAGGGGGCAAGCCACGGTGATAGAACCTGCATCGAGGTGTGGTGCGAGGCCGTGCCTGCAGTGTGTCGCTATTAGCTGACACACAGCAGTAGCCAACCGACGTTGGTTTCCGTATCAATCCTTCTAAATACCATTCTCGCATGGTCCCAACTGTGCAAGTCCGGAACCGTGAAGAATTCCTGTGAGAGGGGAGGGGCAATGGTAATTGCATGTGCTTGCGCGGACAGTCTTGGTATGACACCTGGTTTGTGGACTGCTGTGGGTTCCATGTCAGAACACCGTTGGAATAAGGTTGTGGACAGCCACAGAAGGTGAGGATCGGTTTGCCTTTCATTTGGTTTCGTGTGTTGTTTGGAGTGCCATATGCGGCTGAGCGAGTGCCTGAAGGGTGCTGCGTGAGACTGTTGGTGAAGGTGGACTAGGAAGGAAGGCGAACGTATGTGGTCGGATAGTTTCGGTCAGGGAAATATGAGGTAACATATTGTTTGCGGAAGCCATAGGTCCATATCAGAGCACCGTTGGAATGTGACTATTTACAGGCACAGAAGGTGAGAATCCCGTCGTTTATGTGTTGCTTTTTGTCTGTTGGGTGAGTGAATGGACTCACGCGAGCGATAGCCGGAAGAGGGCTGGTGAGAGTGGAGTTGGAAGGTAGGAGACACGTTGATGGTCGGGTCGGTGCGTGCGGGGGGGGGACATGATATTATGCTTGCTTTGAGAACGGCCGTGAGCTCCGTGTCAGGACTTTTTGGAATGTGGTTGTGAGCTGCCACAGGTGGCGCGGGTCCTTGTGTCCCCACCGCTATGGTAAGCAAGTTGTTTTTGAGTTGCGAATCGTCTTTGCCCTGGACTGCTATTTTGTGGTGTGAGACAGTAGCAGTGGATGGGAGGTTAAGGTGCACCGTCACAGGTAATCCGTTAGGTGGACCTGCTGTCTTAAAGGATTTTACGTGATGACAGGGCCTTAGCTCAGCAGCAAGCGGGGTCCACTGGAGATTTCAAAGAGTGTCACTGTATAGGGTCGGCAATTGTAGGGGACTCTCGTAGAGGCACACAGGATGCACAACTCTAAGATCCTATTTATCGTTTCCGGTTTCGCGTATTCTGAGATATGTTCCCATCGCCGACTGAAGTAGCAGGAGGTTGCATGTGATGTCCTTGGATGCAAAAACGCGTCGAACTAGATTTGCGTCCGTGACGAATACCTTAACTGCTAAAGTGCACAGAAACCGCAATACAGTCTCAACCAGCTTTATTTGACTAACGGATTCTCTGGAACGACATTGTCATCTTTTATGGTGGATCTTCGCTCCAGGGTTTCGTGATGGTACGTTTGGATCGAAGCGATACAAGGGTAACTTCATGTGCAAGGTCACTCCTGAGCACTGTGGGAAATAGAGGAGTCGATGCTTTGTTTTGTCCCGCATGGTAGAGCTTTGCTCTCCCGCACCCGCGTCATCGTCGCACGTACATGTAAGATGCACTCGTACTCAATACAGTGCTACTACGCCCTTGGTGGCTGCTGCGTAAGGCCTGAATTCCCGCGTTGTAACGGAAAACCTCTCTCGAATAGTTACGGCCAACCTGGAACATGCGCGTATCAATTAATCTTCCAGTTCTCTATTCACAAATGAATTGCCCGTTGGTAGCCACTTCAGCGAATGCTATTGTTATGCCACACACGTGAGTGGGGGTGCCGATTTCCTAGATTTCCTACGTAAGGTGCCTGTGCTTTTTTTATACCTGTTCTAGTCGAGAAGATGGGCTTCCACGAAAAAGGAAGGTTTAAAGGTTGCCATGTACGCCTTCGAACTTGTACTGCTCAAGGAAGGAGGCACAAAGTATTTATGATGGTGAGACACATCTATATGTTAGAACTCCTCTGTAAATCGACTGCGTAACCAACTCAGGACCAACAGCAGCACGTGGTGCATTTAACTGCTTACAGAGATTGCATGATACTTGTGAATTCTCACGTCGATACTGTTGCAACTTCAAAGGAAGGTTTGTTTTGTACCCTTCTTTCTTCCTGCTCGAATACGACGTTCTTTGGTCCCCTTATTAGAGAGTGGTCGCGCAGAAGATGACTTACTTGGGATGCTTTTACGGTACTTATCTGGCGTCATGCGCGGTGAGGAAACGGAGCGGCTGCGACTCGTTTTTCGTGTGGCTTTCTCTCGTCTTCTTCATGTCGATGACACCGGTTTACATGCGTTCGAAAATGTATCACTCTTTGTATCGGCTTACATAATGAAGGGTGTGCCGCCAGCATAGGTTTTTGAACTGGCAGACGCCCCCTTTCAGGACAAAGCGAATGCTGCGGACTTAAGGTGATTTCAGAACAATTTTATGCGTTTGTCGGTTTCCGGTTCTCGCACATTGATCCCACGAAGACCGTGAGAGATCTGCAAGCTCTAGCCTGTCGCGCCGATGTGTGTGTGCAACCTCAATGAACAGGAAGTAAGCCTTTAACGCTTGACTAGATTGGAATAATAAAGCTTCATTGCAGAGGCAAAAAGTATTTCTGCACAGCGCGTACTGCAGGTCAGGTCAAGAACACGTAGACATCCGATAAGCCGGTGAAGCTGTGGCTATGTGTGTATCATTTGTCTTCCACAGCGCAAATTTCACTTTAGATCTCCGCACGTGGCGCTTCATATTGGTGCCTATACACGTTCATGGGATGCACACATCCGGCCGCATAGAGTAAGCGAATACGTGAAGAGCCCTCTGCCGCCGCTTGTGCCACTACTCATCCAGCTAATAGTCAGCACAAATGCCAACACCTGACGTTTGCATATTGGCACAAATTCAGTGATCCACCGGTGAAAAGCTGGTAATTTGAGGTGTAGAAATCGGTGCTCGTTCTTCGCCTGGCATGGATCTTTAATGCCATAAGGCCCGGTGCTCAGTGTCGACCAGAAGCATGGACCTGATACTGGGAATAAAAATGATATGCCTAAACGATACTTCGCAAACCATTTGGGCAATTAACTCTCAGCAACTAAGTGACGGCACTGCAGTGCTACGAGATTTCGATAATGGATGGACGCTTTCTCAATTGGCGTAACGTGGCTGTCCTAAACCCTCACAGATCTGCAGCCATCACGAGATGTATCACCGACCACTGCATCGGTGCCTAAAGCGTGTATATTTGGTTCCACCTGTCTCGCAGCAGGGGAGTGAGAAATGTCTCAATCCGTTCAAGAGTGTAACAGGCACTCATAATCGGAGTTGTGAGGAACCGACATGCTATGTCAGAGTGCACAAGCAGCCTTAGTCAGTTTAGGCGGAGGGAACTCAGGATACAGAACGCACGTTGGCTACGTTGTGATTGACTAAACACAACAGTGCTCAACCGGCAGGTACTCAGAATTGCCATATATAATGTGAAACCCGACAACGGCGCTAGGGGCCACTTTGGTCTGATGTGCAAGGTGCACGCTGACTGCCGGAATAGCAACTCGACCGCTTGCAAGGCAGATGACGCCTCATTTTGCGTTGCTACCACAGCACGGTTCTACCTCGTTTAGGCGATGCATCGCTAGTGCGAACGCGCACGCACACGAATACGGGAGCCCGAGAGGGGAGGAAAAACTCAGAAAGCCACGGGATGTACGGATCACCACTTATTCGTCATGTGTGAGCATTATAGGGGTTTCCCCAGGCAGAACTGTTACTGTAGAGAGAGGCACGCAGTCAGTGTACTTAGAACTCAGCCCGGTTTGTGGCGCTCTCTCACACGAGAGCGGTCCTGTATTTCTCCAAGACAATGCGAAAGATAGTACTCGAACTGTGTGTTGAAGAACAGTGTTGCAGTTCTGCCTCTCGTCGTACCGTCTGCCTCATTCGGATCTTCAAATCCATCGCAGCGTCATACCGCAGGTGTCAAACGCATCACATAACAAAACGATCAGTAAACGCTGAGAGGGATCAAGAAAACTATAGACAGTATGATATCTGTACGGGTCTGAACGTTTCCTGCTGTCGCTGGTGAAACACAGCTTTTGGCGGTACGTGATCGGGACGATTGTTCGCGTTGAGAGGGAACGGAGGCGCTGGTTGACAGCTGTGTCACTTCCGGACCTAATTGGTGACGCACAGAGGGGTATCTATTTGCCTTGCGTCGCCTTCCATTTGCAAGTGGATTTGTTTATTTCGCCGTATTCCAGAAGGTACTATGTACATCGGAACCAACTGAGCGTTGTTACGGGTCCACAGTTCGCTGGTGCCCTTCGACGTGTGTCAGAGAGGAAAGGTATCAATTTTGGTTGCTAGATGCTGGCGACTAGGCAGCTGTGGGTCAAGAGGTCAGTGGCATGATATAACTAGTCGGTAAATCAACCATCCGTGTCTTCACTCTTCACAAGACGTCGCGTGTGGAGGTGAGCGACGTCGCAGTACTAGTTAGCATTGTTGCAGTAGAGAAGACCAAATGACCTCCCGCTAGCTTTTCTTCTGGACTTGATCGAACTTGCATTTTCCAGTTGATGCGAGAAGAATACAAGACTAGTTTGTGTCAGTTTTGTTAACACATCCAGCCACTTCCTAATGCG
Organism: Toxoplasma gondii ME49; assembly: GCF_000006565.2. Lineage (NCBI taxonomy): Eukaryota > Apicomplexa > Conoidasida > Eucoccidiorida > Sarcocystidae > Toxoplasma > Toxoplasma gondii. Next base: position 7,506 of record NW_017382967.1, read on the forward strand.
GGCCGGTTTTCAGACGACTTGTGTCTGTTGGATCTCATGGTGTACGCCCCTACAGCGTACTTACTGATGGAAGAACATTTCGGAAGCCGATTTCGATTCAACAATGAAATTCACCTTTCGCTGACTAAGCGCTAGCTACTGAAGCACCACTTCCTGCAGCAGGGGACTGGTAGAATCGTAAGATCGTTATGCCTTTTTGTTGACCCTCGCGGCGGCACCTGTCTTTTGCGAAGCGGTGACCACTCAATGAAGTAAGCCGGCAAGACGGTGCGCATGTTGTAGCAGCACATAGGTTCAGGCGCTCATTATCGTGACGGCTACTCCACGATGACGAGAGTTGATTTTGTGGTAAACGAAGCTGTTATCTTTCTTCGACATGGTAGTGGAATGGTAATCTGTCTTACTGACAAACGTCAGAATGCGACCTCGTCTGAGCTGGCTCCAATATTTTTTAACTCGTATGTGTGTTTTCTCACATGATAAGACAATCGGTGATTATTCAGGACGTCTTCGTACATTCATTGTCTCCCTCTGTACAATGACTGCTGCAGCTGTGTTGCACCTACCAGTCACATGATGTGAGTTCACGGTTGTTTCTCTGGGTACGCGACAGTGTGGGTGTTTTACGAAGTGTTGCGAGTTCAGCCATATGATTTTGTCTACGGGAATCATAGTGACGGCCAAAAGACATTTGGAAAGTCGTGCGTTTGCCGTGGAGATGAACCGCTACCAACTGTGTCACGAGAAAACACTGCTTCCGATGAACTACAGCAACTCGAAAATGATTCGTACAGATGTAGTCAGAATGGTGGCTGCTGAGTCGCCCAGGCTATCTTCGCTACCTGAGCAGAAGAGTACTCGGCGTTGTTCACGGCATCAATGTGTTCTATTGAAAGGGCACAATGCTTCTATAGGTTCCTGCTCGAACCGGTGTCACAAGGTGAAGAAGGTGAGCAAAACTTGACCTCGGCGTCGCTTACCAATCTGCAGATGCCGCGTGCGTGGGAGCATTGGACTACAGTGAAGGTTTACACTGGCGTTTTCGTGTTCTGTACTCTACACCTCACAGAAGCAGGCTCTAGCAGAGTCACTCTGTACAACGTGCTCTGAAATACAGCTCGTAAGCACGCACGAAAAGAGCCACTGGACCAGAGGTCGCAGCGGGCTACTGTGTACCTGCGATCAAGGAACAGACGGGACGGATTATCTCACTCTTGCAGCGATTGACACATGGGTGAAGGCTCACTTGTTTCGGCAGTGGCGTCAGCATATATTTCTTCCCGTTTCCTCTGCAGCGGACCAGAGCAGGAGCAAATCTTCTACATTCGGCCGATGTAGTGAGTACACTGAAGCGATGTAGCCTAGCATAGCGTTGCCTCAGCGTGAGATAAAGGTAAATGAGCAATAGACAGAAAGAAATCACAATATATCATTAGGAGTATCCCAACAAACTATAGGGAGTGAGCAAAATCATTCTGGTCGTCCACTGCAGGCGATCCATTGCCGTTGCCGTGTACCATGGCAGAAGCTAGCTTACCTTTTCCCGGTGACTTTTTCAAAGAAATAAGCTTTCCACAGCAGTGATTCGGTCTTGTGTGTCAGTGGGAAAGACGGATATAATTACTGATGTGTTGTACGGACTCCGTATTCCTGTATTGTTGTGGTTATGATGCCGAACTTCCAACTGTAGAAATAGAGGGTGGGGGACGTCGTAATCACAAAATGTACGCTTCGCCGACGAACAATCAAACTAGTTCGTGATTGGCTCACATGTAGGAACACGGATTGCTTCGTCATGGCGCGGAAACTGTCGGCCTTTTGCCCTTAGAAATTCCATAGCTTCTGTCACTGACTATCGACTTTGACTCCCTTCATGCGCTCGAGAAGATTGTACGCGGTGATGTGGATGGACTGACGGCACATGATACATTCTAGTGACGCATAAGGCTGCCTTCCGCAGCCTCATAGACCTACCAGTTGTTCGGGAATTTTGCTTGGATTTCGGGACTGGCCACAAAGACGATAGAAGCTCACCACTGTGGTAGCGTTGGTCGATGGTAGCTCGCCGTGAGAAAAGAACGTATGCCCACATTGTACAACGACTGAGGAGTCACCGTTTCTCTACATCCGAGTTGGTGTTTAGGCACCGAAATGCAAAAAGAAATTGCTTGCTTTTGGCTCGGTAGCAAGTATATTCACCACACTGACCGGAGAAGCAGCAACACCGTAATGGTTGATCCTGAAAAGGCAGGTGCTGACGCTGCGCAAATAAAATGGCATCCTCGTCTCGTTTTTCTTGCGACACAGAAGGAGTAAACAAAAACTGGTGACGGAACTCAGGTACGTAACACAAAACCTCGTGCAACAGGGGCATCTGGGCATGTACTTTGACTTCCACAACGTCGGCAGATTTTGTTTGAACTTCCTTCGCAGTAGAAGGGGTCCAGCAAATCACACCACACCGGCCGTATTTCGTAAGAACCCCTCGGACGGTGAGTTGACTGTGTATCATTTTGGTCTCCAGAGAAATGCATCTGGCACAATTAAACCACACCCTTATCGTAATTGCTGAATGCAGCGTACCATTTTCGATCGAGTCAAAGTTATCACTGCACCACTGTGCACCGTCACGTCCATTTCCAGCCTTTTTGGGCGGCAATTGATAGACACCATCGTAGCCCACCTTGGGCTGACAATCTGGCTTTTCTTGCACTTGTAGAAAGTAATCGTATCTTGCTTTAACGAACAAATGCAAGTTCCACCAACTTCAAGGTTGGTGCATCGCTGTACGACAAAATGAAGTCGTTTCTTCAGGACATAGTCGCATACATCACGGTTTATGAACTGAAATGGAGAAAAAGCAGGGCCTGGCAGGTGGCGAATTAGGCAAACGACCCTCTCCCAAAACACAGGCCCCGGACAATGTTGATAAGAATGCACTATTAGGCTGCGTAGCATCATGCGTATAGCTCAAACAGCTGATGTGCGCCCATTGGGCTTCGAAACGCAACAGGATTCGATAAAGTACTTGCGCTTTACATAACCTAAACTCATGTAACACTCAGGTTTTATCAGAGGGTTGGAATACTCCCAATCATTTGTCTTGGATATTCATCGTGCATGCAACGAAGTGCTTGCAGTTGCACAATTTCTCGTGTTCGGTGCAGGCCGTGAGCGAAACAATGCAGACGTGTAGCGACCTGCCTGGTTAACTTCGCCGTTTAGCAACAGGCAAGAGCACACAACTGATGCAATAAAAAAAATGGTTTCCATTGACCCTTTACAATTTACAATCAGGCAGTAAGCATTGAGCTTGTGCGCACGGCTAGCAGCATCATAGCGCAGACGTCACGACCGACGCAACCCGATTCCACATGCAAGTGAAATACAAGTGGGGTTTCCCGGGGTGTACACTGGCAGATTGTAAGCCTCTATCGTCTGCTGAATTGTGTCGCCTACCTATCAGAGCCCGCGTATTTCAAGAATTGTGATACAGAAACATTGCCACAGAGCTTTTTGTAGCGCTAACACTGCACTACGCGTTCTGCGTCTGCTCTTAAACGAATGCCTGGTTGCCTACCTTGAAATGTGGCGTCTAGGCTGTAAGATACAACTCGTCCTGAGGCACTATTGTACCGACTGGTAGACCTCAGGTATGAGGCTGCAAGCTGTCCAATGTAAACGTGCTGCTGTGTTCACGTAGAAATCTGTAGACGACGTCTTCGTTCACGCTTTTCATGGGCTACTCCGCGCGAACATACACTTTGCTTAACCGAAGATTGTAAGAGGACATTTGAGATACTACAACCGAACCACATAAACGATAAATTTAGAATACATATTTGTGATGTGTAAGAAACCAGAATAGATGTTGAAATAATGCACTATCACCAGAGTGCCTTAGCTGTCGCATTTTGCTTCTGTGATAATAAATGGGTCGCAGCCGCCTTTTGATTTTTCAGCTTACACCGTTTTCCCCACCTCTGGTTAAGTGTTGCTTGTCGATTGCCGGCACCCATATGAGGTTCGTTGCGACTCTGGCTGGCTTGCCTGTTGACCTTCCGTATTTATTATCCAAGCTTGTGGCAGTGCTGACGTCTCTTGCAGCTAGTACGGTGGCGCTGAATCATGTCCATTCAGCGAAACGTTGTACAACTCATTCAGTGACGCGGCAACATTAAGAAAACGGCATGTCTACT
>NW_017382967.1:13751-16309 GCF_000006565.2 Toxoplasma gondii ME49
AAGAGGAGTGGTTTCGAATTTCTCTTGAGTACTATCACCGCAGAAATGTTGGTGACACCATGGCTATGTATGGCCTGGATTGCCTGCAGCTATGAAGCAAACCACACGAACACATGCTAGGATGGGGTCGTCTGTCTGCAAATAACCATGAAGAGAATTACCTTTGCTCGGATGTCAACCGTCTCAGATTTTTATGGTACGATCTCTCACATGTAGGGCTGACCTTGGGGATACCGCGCACGCTTTGCTCATTTCTTTCACCGACTGGCAGCACTTCTGCGAATGCAAAATGTTTCTTTATTTCCGTCACGCAATTTGGCGCTGGTCTGTCAAACACCCAACATCAGTCGCAGTGTGGAAAAAGGTTTGCTGACGGAGGGCAAATATGCTTGTTTCGGCAAAAAAAGCGCTACAGGAGAGAAATAAAATTACCTTGAGGAAAGGCCTTCCTATGCAGAGAGTGGAATTATGAGCTGGTCTGTGAACAGTATCCATGTGAGCACGGTTCTTTGTTGCGCAGTCGGCCTTGCTGGTGTTGAATGATTCAACCGCCTGTCAGCAACCACTGTTTCTCATATCTGCCGGACGTCGATTTCGGAAGTACTCTTGGATGCAGGGGATGAGTGGAAGTGCCACCTTTTACATGGGATGCTGCTCACTTACAATATCTAGGGTGACTCTGTCATGGCACCGCTTCGGCTCCAACATGATCTTTTCATGCAAATACACCGAGCTTTGGATTTATTTGTTACAAAAACCTGTTGAGCTTATCGCGTGGCAGTTGTACGTACCCTCACTCACAGTTAAGCGACTGTAAATCGACGTCAACTTTCTCAACTTTCTTTGCCACTCCTCGTCGCAATTTTTGTGATACTGATTTGGTCGAGAACTTAATGTCTATCGTATTTAACTGAAAGAGTAACTTAGAAGCACACAGGGACAATTAACTTTTTTGTACGGTTCAAGTCCACACTGTGCACAACCGGGGATAGTAGGGACTGAGTTCACGAATGCAACACGTTAGGTCGCGAACGGGACGGAATGATTGACATGTGGACTTCTGACGTTGGCCAACGAAACGTTCTACAGCGAACAGGACGGGTACAGCACCATGGAGGAAGGCCATGACAAAAGGAAGCCCGAGAGGTACTGCTGCAGAAATGTCGTCGCCTTGTCGACGAATTGTCATGACGGTGTCAGAGACAGGGGGTTCATGCGCGAACACATGAGACGGGTTTGAACGACTATCATTTTCTGCGGTCTCTGCGGTATGTTGGGACGTGTCCAGGCGCGAGCTGTAAGTGGCGACAAAGGGGCGTGCGGTCGAGTTCCCGCGAATGACCGTAGCACATCGTGTAGAGACTAGCGAAGATGGAGACACACTGAGGAGGTGTTTTCGGGTGTTGTCCCAGGCTGTGGGTGGGGAGAGGAGGAACGATTAGTACGGGCTGAATGCGCCTGATGTCCGGTGCCGGTCTGGCACGGAGTGTCGACGTGTTGCGTGTGGCGGCGGCGCACGTTTCGGGAGGGTGTCAATGAAGGTCTGGGTTCCGTGGAGACGCGGGGGAGACGTGCGTCGCTGTGTGTCAGTTTGTCGGTCTACCGCGGCGTGGGTTCACTTGCACAGAAAAAGGAGGTAGGAGCGGAATAGAGAAGGTGTTTGTTTGTGTTTCGACGGGGCCGCCACACAGTGCCATGGCTACGGGTGAAGGGGACCGCGCGATGACATGATTCGAGGTGGAGGGAGCGCGACGGCGTGTTGTCCGTGAGAGGAGTGATAGCCCGTGGTTTGAGGGAGGGGTGCGAGTCCGTTCGTTCGCGAGTAGGCAGGCTGCTGCTTGGGGCGGCCCAGATGTTTCGAGACGTCGAGACGGTGTGAGAGAGAGGGGGTCCATGCGGGAACGCGTGCGACGGGCCTCACTGACTATCATTTTCGGGTGTCTCTGTGGTACGGTGGTGGGTGTCCAGGCGCCAGAGGTAAGTGGGGACGAAGGGGCGTGCGGTCGAGTTCCCGCGAATGACAGTAGCACATCGTGTAGAGACTAGCGAAGATGGAGACACACTGAGGAGGTGTTTTCGGGTGTTGTCCCAGGCTGTGGGTGGGGAGAGGAGGAACGATTAGTACGGGCTGAATGCGCCTGACGTCCGGTGCCGGTCTGGCACGGAGTGTCGACGTGTTGCGTGTGGCGGCGGCGCACGTTTCGGGAGGGTGTCAATGAAGGTCTGGGTTCCGTGGAGACGCGGGGGAGACGTGCGTCGCTGTGTGTCAGTTTGTCGGTCTACCGCGGCGTGGGTTCACTTGCACAGAAAAAGGAGGTAGGAGCGGAATAGAGAAGGTGTTTGTGTTTCGACGGGGCCGCCACACAGTGCCATGGCTACGGGTGAAGGGGACCGCGCGATGACATGATTCGAGGTGGAGGGAGCGCGACGGCGTGTTGTCCGTGAGAGGAGTGATAGCCCGTGGTTTGAGGGAGGGGTGCGAGTCCGTTCGTTCGCGAGTAGGCAGGCTGCTGCTTGGGGCGGCCCCAGATGTTTCGAGACGTCGAGACGGTGTGAGA
>NW_017382967.1:16596-32330 GCF_000006565.2 Toxoplasma gondii ME49
CACACAGTGCCATGGCTACGGGTGAAGGGGACCGCGCGATGACATGATTCGAGGTGGAGGGAGCGCGACGGCGTGTTGTCCGTGAGAGGAGTGATAGCCCGTGGTTTGAGGGAGGGGTGCGAGTCCGTTCGTTCGCGAGTAGGCAGGCTGCTGCTTGGGGCGGCCCAGATGTTTCGAGACGTCGAGACGGTGTGAGAGAGAGGGGGTCCATGCGGGAACGCGTGCGACGGGCCTCACTGACTATCATTTTCGGGTGTCTCTGTGGTACGGTGGTGGGTGTCCAGGCGCCAGAGGTAAGTGGGGACGAAGGGGCGTGCGGTCGAGTTCCCGCGAATGACAGTAGCACACCGTGTAGAGACTAGCGAAGATGGAGACACACTGAGGAGGTGTTTTCGGGTGTTGTCCCAGGCTGTGGGTGGGGAGAGGAGGAACGATTAGTACGGGCTGAATGCGCCTGACGTCCGGTGCCGGTCTGGCACGGAGTGTCGACGTGTTGCGTGTGGCGGCGGCGCACGTTTCGGGAGGGTGTCAATGAAGGTCTGGGTTCCGTGGAGACGCGGGGGAGACGTGCGTCGCTGTGTGTCAGTTTGTCGGTCTACCGCGGCGTGGGTTCACTTGCACAGAAAAAGGAGGTAGGAGCGGAATAGAGAAGGTGTTTGTGTTTCGACGGGGCCGCCACACAGTGCCATGGCTACGGGTGAAGGGGACCGCGCGATGACATGATTCGAGGTGGAGGGAGCGCGACGGCGTGTTGTCCGTGAGAGGAGTGATAGCCCGTGGTTTGAGGGAGGGGTGCGAGTCCGTTCGTTCGCGAGTAGGCAGGCTGCTGCTTGGGGCGGCCCAGATGTTTCGAGACGTCGAGACGGTGTGAGAGAGAGGGGGTCCATGCGGGAACGCGTGCGACGGGCCTCACTGACTATCATTTTCGGGTGTCTCTGTGGTACGGTGGTGGGTGTCCAGGCGCCAGAGGTAAGTGGGGACGAAGGGGCGTGCGGTCGAGTTCCCGCGAATGACAGTAGCACATCGTGTAGAGACTAGCGAAGATGGAGACACACTGAGGAGGTGTTTTCGGGTGTTGTCCCAGGCTGTGGGTGGGGAGAGGAGGAACGATTAGTACGGGCTGAATGCGCCTGACGTCCGGTGCCGGTCTGGCACGGAGTGTCGACGTGTTGCGTGTGGCGGCGGCGCACGTTTCGGGAGGGTGTCAATGAAGGTCTGGGTTCCGTGGAGACGCGGGGGAGACGTGCGTCGCTGTGTGTCAGTTTGTCGGTCTACCGCGGCGTGGGTTCACTTGCACAGAAAAAGGAGGTAGGAGCGGAATAGAGAAGGTGTTTGTTTGTGTTTCGACGGGGCCGCCACACAGTGCCATGGCTACGGGTGAAGGGGACCGCGCGATGACATGATTCGAGGTGGAGGGAGCGCGACGGCGTGTTGTCCGTGAGAGGAGTGATAGCCCGTGGTTTGAGGGAGGGGTGCGAGTCCGTTCGTTCGCGAGTAGGCAGGCTGCTGCTTGGGGCGGCCCAGATGTTTCGAGACGTCGAGACGGTGTGAGAGAGAGGGGGTCCATGCGGGAACGCGTGCGACGGGCCTCACTGACTATCATTTTCGGGTGTCTCTGTGGTACGGTGGTGGGTGTCCAGGCGCCAGAGGTAAGTGGGGACGAAGGGGCGTGCGGTCGAGTTCCCGCGAATGACAGTAGCACACCGTGTAGAGACTAGCGAAGATGGAGACACACTGAGGAGGTGTTTTCGGGTGTTGTCCCAGGCTGTGGGTGGGGAGAGGAGGAACGATTAGTACGGGCTGAATGCGCCTGATGTCCGGTGCCGGTCTGGCACGGAGTGTCGACGTGTCGGGTGTGACGGCGCCACAAGGTCCGGGCGTTGTGTGGTATGCGCCTCGTCGCGTACATGCGCGGATCGATAAGAGGTTTTTGGTTGTGTGTCGTTGTGGAGTCTGTCTGCGAGATTGTTGGAGGTTTTGTTCAGGCCCTGGAGGTAAGAGAGCAAAAGGACCCGGCAGCGTGTGGTGTGTCTCGTGGCAACTGCGGCACCACGTAGAGACTACTGCTGATGGGGTCACCGCGATGAGGTGTAGTTAGCTGGCGGCGGAGGCACTGTGCGGGCGGGACGACCATGTTTGATTTGCGGCACAGGTGCTCCCCGAGGTCGGACGTCAATCGGGCACGATCTGTCGACGTGTTGCGTTTGGTGGCGCCACAGCTGTCAGGAGGTTGTAACAGTCTGGGGTACGTTGTAAGATATTATCGCTGTATAGCCTGCCGCAGGCTGTGTCAATGTCCAGTGCTTTCACGCCGTGGCAACGGCTGTACAGGAAGGGAATATAAGGGAGAGGGATGTAGCATCTTTTATCTTTGGAGGCGAATACGACCCCGTGGAGAAAGGACCACTTGTTCCCGCACCTCGATGACGTGTTGTCGGTATCCTTCAGAGAGTGAGTGTCCGGCGTGGGATGCGTGGGCCAATCCAGTTGCGGAAGCGAACGATCCGAGTTCACTCGTTTCGGAATACGCCGCTTGTGGCGTGTGGCGGCCCCACACGGTGCTGCCTTTTTCCCGTATGAGTCTCGTCGCGTACCTGCGCGGACAGGTGAGCGGTTATTGGTTGTGTGTCGTTGTGCAGTCTGTCTGCGACATTGTTGGGCGTTTTCTTCAGGCGGCGGAGGTAAGGGAAGAAACGGACGCGCGGGCGTGTTCTCTTCTTCGCGACACCTCCCGGCCACGTAGAGACTACTACTGTTGGGGTCACCGCGATGAGGTGTTGATAGCTGGCAGTGGAGGCACTGTGAGGGCGGCGTGTGCATGTCCCGTTTGCGACGCGGTCGCCAGCCAGAGGTCCGACATCACTCTGGCACGAATTGTCGACGTGTTGCGGTTGGCGGCGCCACAGGTCCCCGGTGGGATGAGGTCGTGGGGGGTGGTGGATGGAGGGGCGAGTGAGAAGTGGTTCGCTGTGTGTGATTGGCAGGTGGTTTTCCGGCGTGGCTGCTCGTTGACAGGAAGCGACAGTGAGCGAGAATGAGAGAGCGGGTTTCGTGTTTCGACTCGGACGTCAGGCCATGCAGAGACTACACGTGATGGAGGTTACGTGTTGAGGGTTTGTCGGCTCGCGTCGGAAGCGGTGTGTGGGCGGTGTAGCGATGTCTAGGTTCCGCCGCAGGTGACAGGCAGAGGTCCGACGTCGCTCTGGCACGAATTGTCGACGTGTTGGGTGTGGCGGCGCCACATGGTCCGGCCGTTGTATGGTATGCGACTCGTCGAGTGCATGCGCGGATGGGTGAGAGGTTACTGGTTGTGTGTCGTTATGCAGTCTGTCTGGGAGATGGTCGGGCGTATTGCCCAGGCGCGGGAGGTAAGAGAGCAAAAGGACCCGGGGACGTGTGGTGTGTCTCGTGGCAACTGCGGCACCACGTAGAGACTACTGCTGATGGGGTCACCGCGATGAGGTGTAGTTAGCTGGCGGCGGAGGCACTGTGTGGGCGGGACGACCATGTTTGATTTGCGGCACAGGTGCTCCCCGAGGTCCGACATCACTCGGGCATGAATTGTCGACGTGGTGCGTTTGGTGGCGCCACAGCTGTCAGGAGGTTGTAACAGTCTGGGGTACGTTGTAAGATATTATCGCTGTATAGCCTGCCGCAGGCTGTGTCAATGTCCAGTGCTTTCACGCCGTGGCAACCGCTGTACAGGAAGGGAATATAAGGGAGAGGGATGTAGCATCTTTTATCTTTGGAGGCGAATACGACCGCGTGGAGAAACGACAACTTGTTCCCGCACCTCGATGACGTATTGTCGGTGTCCTTCAGAGAGTGAGTGTCCGGCGTGGGATGCGTGGGCCAATCCAGTTGCGGAAGCGAACGATCCGAGTTCACTCGTTTCGGAATACGCCGCTTGTGGCGTGTGGCGGCCCCACACGGTCCTGCCTTTTTCCCGTATGAGTCTCGTCGCGTACCTGCGCGGACGGGTGAGCGGTTATTGGTTGTGTGTCGTTGTGCAGTCTGTCTCCGATATTGTTGGGTGTATTCTTCAGGCGGAGGAGGTAAGAGAACAAACGGGCGCGCGGGCGTGTTCTGCGTTTCGAGACAACTGCTGCACCGCATAGAGACCACTGCTGATGGGATCACCGCGATGAGGTGTTGTTAGCTGGCAGCGGAGGCACTGTGCGACCGGCATGTCATTGTTACGTTAGCGGCGCAGGTGCTCGCCAGAGGACTGACGGCACCCTGGCACGATTTGTCGACGTGTGGGGTGTGGCGGCGCCACATGAGCTTCCCGTAGTATGGTATGCGATTCGTCGAGTGCATGCGCGGATGGGTGAGACGTTATTGGTGGTATTGTTATGCAGTCTGGCTGGGCGATGATCGAGCGTTTTGTTCAGGTCCGGATGGTAAGAGACGAAAAGGTTTCGGGGGCGTTTTCTGTGTCTCGAGGCAGGTGCCGCACCACGTAGAGACTACTGCTGATGGGGTCACCGCGATGAGGTGTAGTTAGCTGGCGGCGGAGGCACTGTGCGGGCGGAACGACCACGTTTCATTTGCGGTACTAGTGCTTCCCGAGGTCCGACATCACTCGGGCACGATCTGTCGACGTGTTGCGTTTGGTGGCGCCACAGCTGTCAGGAGGTTGTAACAGTCTGGGGTACGTTGTAAGATATTATCGCTGTATAGCCTGCCGCAGGCTGTGTCAATGTCCAGTGCTTTCACGCCGTGGCAACGGCTGTACAGGAAGGGAATATAAGGGAGAGGGATGTAGCATCTTTTATCTTTGGAGGCGAATACGACCCCGTGGAGAAACGACAACTTGTTCCCGCACCTCGATGACGTGTTGTCGGTATCCTTCAGAGAGTGAGTGTCCGGCGTGGGATGCGTGGGCCAATCGAGTTGCGGAAGCGAACGATCCGAGTTCACTCGTTTCGGAATACGCCGCTTGTGGCGTGTGTTGGCCCCACACGGTCCTGCCTTTTTCCCGTATGCGTCTCGTCGTGTACCTGCGCGGACGGGTGAGAGGTGATTGGGTGCGTGTCGTAGTGCAGCCTGTCTGCGAGCTTTTTGGGCGTGTTCTTCAGGCGGCGGAGGAAACAGAAGAATCGGACGTCCGAGCGTCTTGTGTGTCTCGGGGTAACTGCAGCACCACGTAGAGACTACCTCTGATGGGGTCACCGGGATGAGGTGTTATTAGCTGGCGGCGGAGGCCCTGTGCGGGCGGAACGAGCATGTTTGATTTGCGGCACAGGTGCTTCGCGAGGGCCGACATCACTCGTGCACCATCTGTCGACGTGCTGCGTTTGGCGACGCCACAGCTTGCGGGGTGGGATGAGGGCGTAGGGGGTGGTGGATGGAGGGGCGAGTGAGAAGTGGTTCGCTGTGTGTGATTGGCAGGTGGTTTTCCGGCGTGGCTGCTCGTTGACAGGAAGGGAAAGTGAGCGCGAATGAGAGAGCGGGTTTCGTGTTTCGACTCGGACGTCAGGCCATGCAGAGACTACACGTGGTGGAGGTTACGTGTTGAGGGTTTGTCGGCTCGCGTCGGAAGCGGTGTGTGGGCGGTGTAGCGATGTCTAGGTTCCGTCGCCGGTGACAGGCAGAGGTCCGACGTCGCTCTGGCACGAATTGTCGACGTGTTGGGTGTGGCGGCGCCACATGGGTCGGCTGGTACGTCGAAGGAGAGTCGTCGAGCGCATGCCCGGATGGGTGAGAGGTTACTAGTTTTGTGTCGATATGCAGTCTCTCTGGGAGATGGTCGTCTGTGTGGGAGATGGTCGGGCGCTTTTTTCAGGTCCTGATGGTAAGAGCAGAAAAGGGTGCGGGGGCGTGTGGTGTGTCTCGAGGCAAGTGCCGCACCACGTAGAGACTACTGCTGATGGGGTCACCGCGATGAGGTGTAGTTAGCTGGCGGCGGAGGCACTGTGTGGGCGGAACGACCATGCTTGATTTGCGGCACAGGTTCTCCCCGAGGTCCGACATCACTCGGGCACGCTCTGTCGACGTGTTGCGTTTGGTGGCGCCACAGCTGTCAGGAGGTTGTAACAGTCTGGGGTACGTTGTAAGATATTATCGCTGTATAGCCTGCCGCAGGCTGTGTCAATGTCCAGTGCTTTCACGCCGTGGCAACGGCTGTACAGGAAGGGAATATAAGGGAGAGGGATGTAGCATCTTTTATCTTTGGAGGCGAATACGACCCCGTGGAGAAACGACAACTTGTTCCCGCACCTCGATGACGTGTTGTCGGTATCCTTCAGAGAGTGAGTGTCCGGCGTGGGATGCGTGGGCCAATCGAGTTGCGGAAGCGAACGATCCGAGTTCACTCGTTTCGGAATACGCCGCTTGTGGCGTGTGGTGGCCCCACAAGGTCCTGCCATTTTCCCGTTTGAGTCTCGTTGCGTACCTGCGCGGATGGGTGAGCGGTTATTGATTGTGTATCGTTGTGCAGTCGGTCTGCGAGAGTTTTGGCTGTATTCGTCAGGCGTCGGAGGTAAGGGAAGAAACGGACGCGCGGGCGTGTTCTGCGTTTCGAGACAACTGCCGCACCACGTAGAGATTACTGCTGATGGAGTCACCGCGACGAGGTGTAGTTAGCTGGAGGCGGAGGCACTGTGGGACCGGCATGTCCATGTTATATGTGCGTCACAGGTGGTCTCCAGAGGTCCGTCGGCACTCTGGCACGAATTGTCGACGTTTGGGGTGTGGCGCCCCCTCATGGGTCGACTGGTACGCGGAAGGGGAGTCGTCGGCTGCATGCGTGGATGTCTGAGACGTTGTTGACTGTGTGTCGTGGTGCAGTCTCTCTGCGAGATTGTTGGGTGTTTTGTTCAGGCCTTGAATGTAAGAGAAGAAGAAATTCCGGGGGCGTGTTCTGTGCCTTGGTGCAACTGCCGCACCACGTAGTGTCGGGACTACTGCTGATGGGGTCACCGCGATGAGGTGTTGTTAGCAGGCGGCGGAGACACTGTGCGACTGGCATGTCATTGTTACGTTAGCGGCACAGGTGCTCGCCAGCGGTCCGACGGCACTCTGGCACGAATTGTCGACGTCTTGCGTGTGGCACCGCCACAGATGTGGAGAGGTAACAGTCTGGGGAACAATTTGGGATAATCTCGCTGCGTCGCCTGCTGCACTCTGTCTCATTGCCTGGTAGATTCTTGCTGTGGCAACGGCTGTACAGGAAGGGAATATAAGGGAGAGGGATGTAGCATCTTTTATCTTTGGAGGCGAATACGACCCCGTGGAGAAACGACAACTTGTTCCCGCACCTCGATGACGTGTTGTCGGTATCCTTCAGAGAGTGAGTGTCCGGCGTGGGATGCGTGGGCCAATCCAGTTGCGGAAGCGAACGATCCGAGTTCACTCGTTTCGGAATACGCCGCTTGTGGCGTGTGGTGGCCCCACACGGTCCTGCCTTTTTCCCGTATGAGTCTCGTCGCGTACCTGCGCGGATGGGTGAGCGGTTATTGGTTGTGTGTCGTTGTGCAGTCTGTCTGCGACATTGTTGGGTGTATTCTTCAGGCGTGGGAGGAAAGAGAAGAAACGGACGCGCGGGCCTGTTCTCTATTTCGAGACACCTCCCGGGCCACGTAGAGACTACTACTGATGGGGTCACCGCGATGAGGTGTTGATAGCTGGCACTGGAGGCCCTGTGCCGGCGGCATGTCCATGTTGTGTTTGTGGCGCGGGCACCAACCAGAGGTCGGACATCACTCTGGCACGAAGTGCCGACGTGTTGCGTGTGGCGGCGCCGCAGGTTGCGGGCTGGGATGAGGGGGTGGGGGTGGTGGTTGGAGGGGCGGGTGAGAAGTGGTTCGCTGTGTGTGATTGGCAGGTGGTTTTCCGGCGTGGCTGCTCGTTGACAGGAAGCGACAATGAGCGAGAATGAGAGAGCGGGTTTCGTATTTCGACTCGGACGCCAGGCCATGCAGAGACTACACGTGATGGAGGTTACGTGTTGAGGGTTTGTCGGCTCGCGTCGGAAGCGGTGTGTGGGCGGTGTAGCGATGTCTAGGTTCCGTCGCCGGTGACAGGCAGAGGTCCGACGTCGCTCTGGCACGAATTGTCGACGTGTTGGGTGTGGTCGCGCCACATGTTCCGGCGTTGTATGGTATGCGACTCGTCGAGTGCATGCGCTATGGATGAGAGGTTATTAGTTTTGTGTCGTCGTGTAGTCTGTCTGGGAGATGGTCGGGCGTATTGCCCAGGCGCGGGAGGTAAGAGAGCAAAAGGACCCGGGGGCGTGTGGTGTGTCTCGTGGCGTCTGCTGCACCACGTAGCATAGAGACTAGTGCTGATTGGGTCATCGCAATGAGGTGTAGTTAGCTGGCGGCGGACGCGCTGTGCGGGTGACATGTCCACGTTCCATTTGCGGCGCGGCCGCCAGCCATTGGTCGGACATCACTCTGGCAGGAACGGACGACGTGTTGCGTTCGGGGGCGCCACACGTCGGGATTGTCTGGTTGTCTGGCGGACATGGAGGAACGGGTGAGACATGATTCGCTGTATGCATTTGTTTTGGGCCTTCGCGGCTTGGCTGCATATGTACAGGACGGGGACCTTATGGAGACTAGAAATGGTGCTTTGCGCTTCATCGGGGGCATTACATCATGCAGAGTGCAGGTGGTGAACGCTACGGGATGACGTGTTTCCGACACGCGTCAGAGGCTGCGTGTCTGTCCTGCGATGCGCAATAACCTTTACCGATGTCTGATATCCATGCTCATTCGTTCCCGAATTCGCTACTTGCTGTTCGTGGCGGTGCCACATGTTGCGGTATGGTGTGACAGTAATCGGCTACCGACAATACACGGAGAAATACCAGGATGTTGCGAGGTCGCGAAATTGGTGTGCTGCGCAGCCCTGGCGTAGTTGAGGCTAACTGTTCACTGTCTTGCACTTCGTAATGAACAAGTCACATGCAGAAATTTTCAAGGTCTGCTTTCAAAGCCACCTTTGTTCGATTCATGGATCGTTATTTCTTCATCGATATTCGGATGTATAGTCCGTAGGCTTTTCTAGTCTCATTCGCAGTTTGCCATTCTGTGCATGCGCGGTTTCAACAAATGGTGGCACACACGAAACGGTGAGGAATCAGGATTCGTCGCGGGTGTGGTTGAGATGACAACTCCCATTAGCCGCCTGCTCCAAGCCTTTTCCCGCACGCGGAGTTCGTCATTCGCTGTTGTGAGGATTCTCTGTGTCTCATGAATTTTCTCAGTAGGACGTTCTTGTCCAGACAAGCCGGTGTCGTTCGTGCCTGCGCTTTTACCTACCGACCCGTCGAGCGTTGGCATAGCTAGGGAGTGTTATGCACCGGGCCTGTTCACTGCTGCATGCAGAAGGTTAAGCCGACATGCTGTTCCCAGGTTTTTTTTCTGCGTCCGACGTGTTCGCTGGGCCGGTGTGTGAATAAATATTCGCGGCGATATGTCCACCATAATGAAGAAGATAGAAACATCATCTGTGACCGTGCCCTCGTGGCGACTGACTATAATTTGTATGGTGCCAGGCGCGTCGGATGGGGTTGTCGAACCGTAGCTTGTGCTCCATCACGCAGGGGACGCCGGTTACGAGTCGCAATGCGCGCCAGCAGCGTCCGACTGTCTTCACTCGACCATGTGGTCGCCTGTCCGCGTCCGGAAACAGACGGCGGGCAACGGATGGTGGGAGAGACACGGATGTGACAACTATGGTGAAGACTGCTGCGTACCAGGGCGTTCTCTACGAGTACGACGGCGGGAAACGTGATGCGCTAGAGAATCAGAGTATGGCGCTGCCGCGAAGTTGGTGCTGGAATCGCATGGGTGAAGAACATGTGAATAGTAGTCGATGCTCGGCGTTCTTGCGGTTGACAACATCCTGTCGATGACCGGGGGACCACGAACAAGGAGACTCACACATAGGAGCTTGTGGTGCAAAGACTGGAGCACGCCAAGCTATTCTCGGCAAATTACTGGATTGATATGAGTCTGTCATGCATGCCATCGCATGGCGCTGCATTAATTGAAAACCGAGACGGCCGCTGCTGACGAACAAGATATTGGCGGACTGACGGGATGAGCGTGTCAAAAACGAACGTGTGTCACATTTGTGTTCCTTCATGGTCAGTGACTGAGAAGGTGGTGCGCAGAACAGAAGCAGAGAGGTTGGTTTCTGGACAACGAGAAGCCGTGGGGTTGAAAGGAGGACTTGGCATTTTGGTTGCAGACGGAAATGGATTGTTGAGGGTTGTGGCCCACCTGAATGATCTGGGTGTTTGGGACAGTCCGGTGGACCTCGCCTGTTCGCACCCTAGTGTGCAATAGGAGATGTCACCTGTCGGTATGAAATGGCTGAATGGTGTCCACTTTTAGCAATTGGAAGTAAGGCACCGTGGCAGAAACGACAGCGATGGGTGATATCTCCCTTGACACTGGAGCTCGCGCGGTAGCACGAGAAAGGCATGGCGTTTGTGTTTCAGTATGTGGATGGTGGCAGAAGGCGCAGGGCGCTGCTACAGTGCGTGAATGCTCAGTGCGTTGTAGATTGTTGGCGATGGCATGCACCCTGGTGGCGATTTGCACTGTAGACGGTGGCTGGAGACGCGGTTCAGTTTTGAGATCACCTAGTGTCACAACGTTTGAGGATACCATGTACACATGGATATGAATATCAGACGAAAATACTGGCAGCAGACTCCCCAGTGTGGCTGACATTTTCTCTGCTGCAGCTGTTGTAGCGGGCAGACGGTGCATTACCAAGGTCAATTTATGCCACAGGACAAGCTGTTCCAGAGCACAGGGCACACGCCGGCGCCTCTACTGTTTACGTGGGATGCCCTTCTCGTTCAGAAAAGGCAAGAGGCGACCGTCGTCGTTGACCAAATGCAGCGTACGGTTTCACACGTTTCTCCTATGCGATGAGCTCGTTTCTTCATGTCATATGTTTACGTATGTGTCATCTCTATCTCGTGGCAATACCATTGACCAACCAGCAGGTGTGTAGCAGCTTCGTTTGCGATGATTGTTACCGTCGATCGCTGCATCATGTGTGCGTGTCCCACCATGTGCGTTTCCTGGGGTGTGTTTGTGTATCGCATGTTTCCCGTGTGCGGAATCGTTACATCGACAGAGTTTGGGATTCCACTGTTACACACGGTGTAGTGTTACAGGCATCGATGTTTACCGCAGTAAGTTCATTGGATAGCTTCCTGCGCCATATCCGCCGGGGCAGGTTTTGGTTGTGTGTGGGGACTATGTGCGTGGCTAGACAGACGTTGCCGCAAGCAAACGTCAACCATGTGGGTTATGGGACTATTTCACAGGTGCCCGCGTCCAACACGATTGAACCCGTAGTGGTGAGCGGTGTCAAGGTACGTGGCCTGTGGTCCAGCCACCCGACGTCTTGTCTCTCAGAAGGTCTCTCGTACCAGCAGTTCTTCCGTACAAGATAATATACGTCTCATGGTGCCCTAAAGCATCTTTGCCTGTCCTGGCTCAGTCCCGGCACGAGTTGTCCACGGCTTTACACTGGCTCTCACCGTGATAGGCAGCAGTCCGGAGCGTGTGTACCACCGTGGTGAGGAGTGTGGCGGAGGAACCAGGTGAGGTGCGGAGCGTCGGAGCGTCCTGCGCGTATGCAGCGGGGATGGAACCAGACGCAACAGTGCGCCAATAGCAGCAACAGGGCCAAAGTGGGTTTGAAATTTTGCGGTTGCGAAGTGTGTGACTAGATGTGCAAACTCAGCTTGAGCTTGGTCGAACACAAAAATCCATCAGTTCGCTTTGAATCATATTCAGCGTGCGTTAATGATAATGTCGTTGGATGCTGAATGGCAGCATTCCTTGGTTTCGCCCAAAGTGCCATGCGGTGGTGTGGCACATTGGATCGGAGACACGAGGTCGACACGAAATGCTGGGGAAGAAAGTGTTGTTATTGCGGATGACCTCCCGCAGCTGGACGCCTGTGGCGCATGTGTCGTTCTCTCACCTACCACCCGGGAAGGCGTGTGTCAAATGACGGAGGCGAAGGACGCTGGTCGCCACCAAGAAGCGTCTGTGGTGCAGGCCCACGTCGTAGCCGCTGTCGAAGGGGATCTGGAATCTGTTGCAGTTGGGGCCGACGAGCGCTTCATCACCATGAGGGATACGGGATACTCTCTTTAATTTGCTCGCCTATTGAAATTGCCGCGGTAGTGATCAATTCGATTTGGAACAGTAATACGTTAAAAATCGCTTCCAGGTCGTTACAGTAGGCAGCTCTGATACTGTGGGGAAGGGTCATGCAATGCCTACAGTCTAATATGAGTAGATGAGCATCCAGACGCGGAGAGCGCCTCAGCCTTTACGACTGACCAAATACCAAGTGGAGTAAGGGGACTACTGCGCCGCTGCTGCCGTTGGTGTGGAGAACCTTTGCGTGGACAGCGGACGTGCCAACCTCCGCCTCCGTTAAGAGGAATTCTGCTCAGAAGGGCGCAGTTCGTATCTTGCTGCTTCCGCCATCTCAGTACCATGTGGGAAAGGTGGATCTCTCATAACTTTTGGTTATGTGTTCTTACTGCGACTGTTTAGGCACGTGAAGCAACCCCTAAACCCTAAACAAATTTGCTTGTACTTGCAAGCACGAGAAGAGGAGATATCCAGACGGAAAGAGTGGCTGAACCGCTAGGTGAAGCAGCGATTGAGACTGAGCAACGCTTAATGTCTGTCCTGGTGGATTGCCAGTGGCTCATCTTCGTCGCTGACGTCGCTAGCCGGCACTGAACGAAAACATCGAGGAGGAGGACGTGGGGTTGGTCACCATGGAAAATAGGAGGAATTACAGGAAGGTAGATTTACTCTGCATTCTGTCGTGAAGGACAACGTCATAAGAACTGGCATCCTTCGAAAGCATGTGACCGTTTTTATCTCTGGTAGCATTCTGTTTACACATGTCCGCGTAGAATGAAGAAGAAAAAGAAGAGCGCCTTTTATTGCGTGTGTATGGCTGTACAGTAAAACATTTCCCGTATATTTTCTGCTGTGTATGTGAATCTGTTCTTATTTTTGTTCTCTGATGGTCAAAAAAACACAGACTAGTGATACAGCGAGAAAATGCTCTGCTTGGCTGTTAGGGGACGGCCAGTGCACACGTGGCGACTCTCATGTCTGCCCGCGTCGTCGCCCACGTCTGCCGTCTGCCCAAAAGGGAGGAACTGTTATAGGAAAGCGGAAGGCAGTAAAGCGCAAGTCAACAATCTTTAACAGGGTACTGTATGAGTCATTCAGTCTAGTGAATTTCCACAACTGTTTCCAGCTTGTGTCGGCTACTTCACCGACTGCATATACTCGCACACATCTCATATTTCGCGTCAGGAACTTTGTCATAACGCGAACATCTGTAATCACACACGTAGACACCTCAATAGCGCTGTTCACTGCGAAGAAACATGAACGCGGTTATTCTAGGTAGGTGACTTACTTTTTGTGGGCGGTCTCTGGCAGATGATTGCCCAAAGATAGATGCAGTAGCTCGCCTTCAGTGCGTGAGCGCGATTTTTACAAGTGGCTGCTTTTACTTGTGGGGGCCGAATTTTTTGATCCTGTTCGCAGTCCATCAGAAACCGATGTATCCCTGAACAAGACAACTGAGATATCACCAACAAGAAAAACCCGTACGCTAGAGGAGCCACAGCCGGTTGCCAACTGCACTATGCGACGTTTAGGCTGCTTGTCTGCGGGATTCAGGGTTATATGTTGTTTGCAGCAACGAGCATTCACATATAAAGCCAACGCATTGCGGTTTATTCAAGGGTTTACATAACGGTTTAGGTTTTTAGAGAGCTTAGGGTTTTAGGGTTTAGGGTTTTTTTAGGGTTTAGGGTTTCCTTAGGGTTCAGGGTTTTTTTTTTAGGGTTTAGGGTTTTTTAGGGTTTAGGGGTTTAGGGTTAGGGTTTTTAGGGTTTAGGGGTTTAGGGTTTTTAGGGTTTAGGGCGGACAAGTTTTCGCGTTGACAGACGCCAGGAGTTGGACGCAGGAGTGCAGGGTTTGTCGTTGTCTCGGGGCAGTTGCACCTCTTGCCTTTGGTTGACATAAGCTTCGTTTATAGTGCGAGAATGGGCCTGGGCCGCAGCTCATTCGGGCGGAGCTTCTGGTGGGCCGACTGGCAGGAGGCTGCGAATACTGGGGCTTTCGCTGTTTGATGGATTATGACCTTGCTGTGCTGGCTGCAGCCGCATGACACGGCGTGTGTAGTGGCGCACAGAAGACCCTGTAGCTCAGACAGAAAGTGCATCGGGAGGCTTCGGAGGAAACCAGCAGTGAAAGGAGACTGGAGCAGAGGAAGTCAGGGACACTTCGTTGTTCTTGGTGTGGAGGGGCGGCATCTCTTGCAACTGCCCAAACGGGCAGTTGCTGCGGGAAGACTGGGGTAGTGGCACGACATCTGAAAGACATGGACCGGTTTTTATAAGATTCAATGCCACTTGACATATCCTTTCGAGGGGAGGTTCGCTGACAACAGGACAATCCCGTAGGGGGAGCGGCAGAGATGGCAAACGAAGGGACTCACGCCCACTGAAAGGCGTGTCCGCCGACGTCAAGTCTTATTCAGCGCTTCGGAGTATGTTTCGGAAGGCAGCGCTTCGATTTTAGTAAGGTGTGACAGGTTTACAACAGTTCTCGAGAGGTTTGCGAATTTTGATGTGGTGGCCTCTGCGGGCCTGTCGCCTTTCCTGTGTTCAGAATGATGCGGTAGGTAGTCAGGAGTTCGTTGTTGACAACCTAATGCGCGTCCGTTGCTCGGGAGGGCGTGAGAGAGGCCAGGCAGCGGAAGCTACCTGTGAATCATGGGAAGTATGGCGCGCAGGACTCAACGAAGGCTATGAAGGGCTGTGACGCTGACAGGGTATTGAATATGGGGTGTCGCAGGTGCACATCTAGGAGGGGAAGACGCCACAGATGGCCAATAGTGCGTTCAGCAATGCCCGTCATCCCCTGCCTGCTGAAGGGGTCATTGCGTTTGTTCTCAGGCGAGAGGTGTACGCACTCCTCACGATACGTTCACTGGCGATGATTGTAGTTAGAAATGCCGTGGAAAATCGGCAGATGTTTCGTCCATGTGCTTAGGTCCGTCGTTGATCGAGGACCTCGACTGTAGATACCCGTGATACCACCTATCACCCGACCCAGTGGAGACCACTAGCGCGACGAGCAAAGCCTAGTCCTAGCAACCCAGCTTCGGCTGAGTTGTTATCCCAGCTGCTTGATATTCGTTTTTGGGCCTCCGCTCTTGCACAACGACGATGTTTTCGTATGGTGATCCAGATGCTCGCAATGTTCCGGGCGATCGAGACCGGGTTGCGCACGCGGAAACATGACCATCGTGACTTTTCCACACGTGCGGGGAGGCAGTTTTTGTAGCTGTAGACTCCACGTACCAATGTTTGGGAAGCGCGGTGACCAGATCGGGTCATGCCGACGGATGAAGAAAGGCGGTGCTTCGGGTGCGGAAACGAAGACAAGGACTTCGGTGTCCTGGTGTGTGCGTTTGGCCAAACGTCAAGCGTTGGCAGCTGTCCTTCTGCACAACAGACCATAAATCCCCAGATTAAGCCGAATAGCGTGTGAGGCGTTTACTCGTGTTGATATACGGCGGCATTTCATAAGACAGTGTCGCTGGGATGGAGTGTTGATGACCGCACATTTGTCAATTCATGCTCATGGTGTCTGAGAATTCGTCACTACCGGTCTTTTCAGCATAATCATGATGCCTCA
Organism: Toxoplasma gondii ME49; assembly: GCF_000006565.2. Classification (NCBI taxonomy): domain Eukaryota; phylum Apicomplexa; class Conoidasida; order Eucoccidiorida; family Sarcocystidae; genus Toxoplasma; species Toxoplasma gondii. The sequence continues at coordinate 32,328 of NW_017382967.1, forward strand.
TAT
>NW_017382968.1:0-1074 GCF_000006565.2 Toxoplasma gondii ME49
TACCATGGGGACAAATGAGTTTCTGGGGTGCTACAGTCATTACAAACCTCCTTTCTCCAATACCATATTTGGTACCTTGGCTACTTGGAGGTTACTACGTATCTGATGTAACATTAAAACGATTCTTTGTATTACATTTTATCTTGCCTTTTATTGGTTGTATTATAATAGTTTTACATATCTTCTATTTACATTTAAATGGTTCTAGCAATCCTGCAGGTATTGATACCGCGCTTAAAGTTGCCTTTTATCCTCATATGTTAATGACAGATGCTAAATGTCTATCCTATTTAATTGGATTAATCTTCTTACAAGCGGCTTTTGGTTTGATGGAACTATCACATCCAGATAACTCAATACCAGTCAACCGGTTCGTAACACCACTTCATATCGTACCTGAATGGTATTTTCTAGCATATTATGCGGTGTTAAAAGTAATTCCATCCAAAACCGGTGGTTTGTTAGTATTTATGTCATCAACATGTCAATGAAATATCAATAACGATGAAACTTATTTGATTAACATAACAACATAGAAGATTAAGCTGCATTACGTTTAAACTTTACACTGGATACGTTTTAATGTTAACTTACTACAGACCATGGGAGCGAAGATAATCTAATATGTAACTCCGTTCATGGAAATCAAAAGAGCTTTCACTGATTGTATTTATGAAACGTGATTAGTTCACCTAGCCAACACGATCCGGTTGTTTGGGAACAATTCCCTTCTAGAAGGGTAATCTATGTGCTACAATAACACAGTCGGTACGAAGTCGAAACAAGGTAGTTGATGGTGAACCAGTGGCTGAACAAACCTTTTAATTGATTATGCTGACTTTAGTCCCGATAAACTACAGTTCTGCTTAAACTGAGGAGTCAAGTAGGTACAAACCGTACAAGGATTAATTATGTCCATCTGTGCATCTAAGTTGATACTCGGTTATATATGTTAGACGCTAACTTCCCGGCTAAACATCCCTTTTCTTTGAAACACACTTCCCTTTCTCGCCGTTAGTATGATCCTCAAGTACCAGAAAGCATGTGATCTATATAGTATAACGGGACATTAGA
>NW_017382969.1:0-1018 GCF_000006565.2 Toxoplasma gondii ME49
ACAGATTCAGTTAGGAACGATAGTTCACCGTCAGATGTAATACGTGAGCTGGGTTAAGAACGTCTGGAGACAGTTTGTTCCCTATCTACCATTTAAAATTGTATAAATATATACAGCAGAACTACAATGTTCACGCTCATGGATTCAGTGTCCAGGACTACCTGGCGCTTAATAACGATTCCGTCTTCCAGCTTCCAATTAAACTACATATTAAAATGAGCGCATGTAAACTAGTCTTAAACACACCGCTCGTCACGTAACAAAAAGACATCACGATTTTAGATCGGTTGGTACAGAATATCAAACCTAATACTAATTAACTGAGTTAAATAATACAGGGTTGAACTGTGTAAATATCATTGTGTTATGGTTCTATCGCAAACCATTGAGATTACGAAGTTATGGTTTTGGGCTCGTGAGTGTCTCTCAATAACTAGCTGAGTGCTTGTACGATAATTATATCAATGCATTACCAATTAAGGTGTGTAGCATTTCCTATGCTCCTTAACATCACAGCTATCCTATTTAATTGGATTAATCTTCTTACAAGCGGCTTTTGGTTTGATGGAACTATCACATCCAGATAACTCAATACCAGTCAACCGGTTCGTAACACCACTTCATATCGTACCTGAATGGTATTTTCTAGCATATTATGCGGTGTTAAAAGTAATTCCATCCAAAACCGGTGGTTTGTTAGTATTTATGTCATCAACATGTCAATGAAATATCAATAACGATGAAACTTATTTGATTAACATAACAACATAGAAGATTAAGCTGCATTACGTTTAAACTTTACACTGGATACGTTTTAATGTTAACTTACTACAGACCATGGGAGCGAAGATAATCTAATATGTAACTCCGTTCATGGAAATCAAAAGAGCTTTCACTGATTGTATTTATGAAACGTGATTAGTTCACCTAGCCAACACGATCCGGTTTGTTTGGGAACAATTCCCTTCTAGAAGGGTAATCTATGTGCTACAATAACACAGTCGGTACGAAGTCGAAA
>NW_017382970.1:0-1065 GCF_000006565.2 Toxoplasma gondii ME49
CCCAAGGCAGAGCACTGGATTGGATACCCAGGGAACTGTGCTCCCATTAATAAGAATCATAATATAAGTCACCAGGCATGCAATACCAATCAGATAACAACTGAAGCTAGACTCCCTGTTACACATTATAAAATGGGATTCCTAGGTTTATATAAACTACCTTTTTCTGGGGAGTATATACTACGAGTTGGACTACTGGTTTAGATCTTGAAGGTCTTTGTTTACCGGATCCAAGTTCTATTGTGCTCTTCATGACCATCATGTTAAGTGCATTAAGTATAGTGGTATCCAGCGTATATTTGAAAAACCAACATTTATATACAAGCTGTACAAATATCATGATATTCACTTTGGTAGTCTCCTTCCTAATGTTAGTCTGTACGGAATACACGGATCGGATTCTTGTTGGCCTGGCACCTGTTTAGTAACTGGATGAACGCTTTTTACGCCTGGTATGTATGGATAATACTCGACTCTTCTATAGTTTAACCGCTACTGCTGGGACTGTATATTATGTACTTACGGTAGTACTATCAAGCCTCTTCTTCCAAATAGATTTCATGGAAAACCTAAAATTCGCATGTTTGATTGACATTTAGCCGCTAATATACAATCATCCAAGATATATTTATCTATCGCAGGTTCGGTCTAATGTCCCGTTATACTATATAGATCACATGGCTTCTGGTACTTTGAGATCATACTAACGGCGAGAAGGGAAGTGTGTTTCAAAGAAAAGGGATGTTTAGCCGGGAAGTTAGCGTCTAACATATATAACCGAGTATCAACTTAGATGCACAGATGGACATAATTAATCCTTGTACGGTTTGTACCTACTTGACTCCTCAGTTTAAGTTAAGGAGTCCTTTGTTTACAGCTTGTACCGTTACATTCAGGAGCATACCGTTATATTCGATGATCTTATGTGTTCACATTAGTATAACTCAAATCGAATAAACAGAGACATTATAGTACCTAGGATACTGAATATGACTCCAGTTATGAGATACAGACAACCAAGTTCTTTATGATTGCTGTACACCACCACCCCACTGGACTGCTTAA
>NW_017382970.1:12439-13645 GCF_000006565.2 Toxoplasma gondii ME49
TAGAACAGAATATCAAGTTCTTTGCCTGAGGGGTTTGTTACGTTCCGTACAGTGTAGGGTAAAAGGTATGTTAGAGACTTAGACTAGCGTTGGAGCACATTGTTTCATTCGATAGTCCCACGCTCAATCTTACCATACATAATACTTTTATGATCCCAGGCTGGGTTTAATAAGTCAAAGTTTAGCCGGGAAGTTAGCGTCTAACATATATAACCGAGTATCAACTTAGATGCACAGATGGACATAATTAATCCTTGTACGGTTTGTACCTACTTGACTCCTCAGTTTAAGCAGAACTGTAGTTTATCGGGACTAAAGTCAGCATAATCAATTAAAAGGTTTGTTCAGCCACTGGTTCACCATCAACTACCTTGTTTCGACTTCGTACCGACTGTGTTATTGTAGCACATAGATTACCCTTCTAGAAGGGAATTGTTCCCAAACAACCGGATCGTGTTGGCTAGGTGAACTAATCACGTTTCATAAATACAATCAGTGAAAGCTCTTTTGATTTCCATGAACGGAGTTACATATTAGATTATCTTCGCTCCCATGGTCTGTAGTAAGTTAACATTAAAACGTATCCAGTGTAAAGTTTAAACGTAATGCAGCTTAATCTTCTATGTTGTTATGTTAATCAAATAAGTTTCATCGTTATTGATATTTCATTGACATGTTGATGACATAAATACTAACAAACCACCGGTTTTGGATGGAATTACTTTTAACACCGCATAATATGCTAGAAAATACCATTCAGGTACGATATGAAGTGGTGTTACGAACCGGTTGACTGGTATTGAGTTATCTGGATGTGATAGTTCCATCAAACCAAAAGCCGCTTGTAAGAAGATTAATCCAATTAAATAGGATAGACATTTAGCATCTGTCATTAACATATGAGGATAAAAGGCAACTTTAAGCGCGGTATCAATACCTGCAGGATTGCTAGAACCATTTAAATGTAAATAGAAGATATGTAAAACTATTATAATACAACCAATAAAAGGCAAGATAAAATGTAATACAAAGAATCGTTTTAATGTTACATCAGATACGTAGTAACCTCCAAGTAGCCAAGGTACCAAATATGGTATGGAGAAAGGAGGTTGTAATGACTGTAGCACCCCAGAAACTCATTTGTCCCCCATGGTAGTACATATCCGAAGAAGGCAGTGCCTATAGTAAGTAATATAAAACTAAACC
>NW_017382971.1:0-2336 GCF_000006565.2 Toxoplasma gondii ME49
CGGTACCAGAAAGGTGTGATGCGTCAGATTGTGTTACGGTGAGACGTAGTTTGCATCATAACGTCATCAGTAGCGTGAAGGCTACGCGGCGCAAGTCATGGGGGAAGCGTTGTGAGTGTGGATTGCAACTGGTCCTCGGTCTCATGTGCGTGACCCTCAGTCCGTCTTGAGCGTCAGTGTGACCTCGTGCATCATTTGCCTTCCGTCGTTGCCTCCAGCCGGAACATCGGGAAGGATAGGGAGCTAAAATAGATGCGGCGTGATGCTGGGTGTTCGACCGCGAGCAACTAACATCTTGCAGGGCCGCTTGTTGCTGTCGTTGAATGTTGGTCTGCATTATCCAGGACCGAAGACAAGGGGAACAGGTTGTGTGGAACGTTGTGCCGGATCTTCAGGACCCGCGGAATACGTTTCTTATGTCTGCTGCCCATGTTGGCGGCGTCGCCTTGTTTTTCGATTCCAGCGCACAATCGTACGATTGCTGTGTGAAGATCCATCGACGCCTCATTGATGGTGTTCGTCCGCGGAGGAGCAACACGAGAGCGAAGCCACGTATAGAAGGGCCACTATGTGGGGCGTAACTGAAGGTGCACGAGCCTGTCGGAACGTTTGGTAGGTGTTGGTTAGACTCTGATGTCAAATGAGGGATCGCGGCGGATAACGCCAGGGCTACTGAACTGCTGACCGCAACCACGAAACATCTGTCATCGCGATTAACATTCGTCGCCTCTACAGGGTCTTCAGGTACGCTGGGACGGTTAAGGTAGCGACGCTCACTGCAAGCAACACGCCAGAATACGCTGTTCAATGTTGCACACGTGCATGACTGTGATGTTGGCTTCGTGTCTTACACAGCTCGCCGTGCTTAAGTGCTCCATCTGCCAATAAACGAGTGGTATTCGAAGACACGTTGATGCGTTCCCGAAACGGTCACATCTGCTTTGAACACTCGACGGAGCAACTCCGTCGACGTATTATTGCGTATCTGGATTTGATTTCTCTGTTGACTGTTTTGTTCGCCTGTTTTCCTCTGTAAACTGTCGGGTTCAATATGCGCTCGCATGGGCTTGCCACTGGTCCACAGATTGGCCGATGACGCGAACACCTCCCACGGTCTTTTGTGTGCGCGCATATGTGGTGGAGCGTCTCTTGTATCTAGGTACGGATTCTGGGAAAAACTGTTCCTCGCTTTGCGGGACTTCTCTTGTGAGGAGACGTACTCGCGGATAGTTACGGGCAATCGTGTTGTCATGCACGTGTCTTGCGGTCGGTACCCTGGGGGAGTGGCTGGTTGTCGAGCGCAAAATAGTAGCGGCCCTCTGCACTGGACACTTGTCACCGCCCGGATGGGAGTCACTCGCATTGCGTGACTTCACAGTATCATGTTGTTGGTGCTCTGCGTTATCGATCAGGCGGTAGGCAGCGTTCGTACTCTGTGACACCTTGCGGTTAGTCGGTGTGGCCACGGTGAATAGAGAGGCCCGGGGCGTTCAGAGGTCCTGTAAATATTCGACAGGAACGTGACTAGATGGAGTAAGTGAGAGACGGCTGTATCGGTACCAGAAAGGTGTGATGCGTCAGATTGTGTTACGGTGAGACGTAGTTTGCATCATAACGTCATCAGTAGCGTGAAGGCTACGCGGCGCAAGTCATGGGGGAAGCGTTGTGAGTGTGGATTGCAACTGGTCCTCGGTCTCATGTGCGTGACCCTCAGTCCGTCTTGAGCGTCAGTGTGACCTCGTGCATCATTTGCCTTCCGTCGTTGCCTCCAGCCGGAACATCGGGAAGGATAGGGAGCTAAAATAGATGCGGCGTGATGCTGGGTGTTCGACCGCGAGCAACTAACATCTTGCAGGGCCGCTTGTTGCTGTCGTTGAATGTTGGTCTGCATTATCCAGGACCGAAGACAAGGGGAACAGGTTGTGTGGAACGTTGTGCCGGATCTTCAGGACCCGCGGAATACGTTTCTTATGTCTGCTGCCCATGTTGGCGGCGTCGCCTTGTTTTTCGATTCCAGCGCACAATCGTACGATTGCTGTGTGAAGATCCATCGACGCCTCATTGATGGTGTTCGTCCGCGGAGGAGCAACACGAGAGCGAAGCCACGTATAGAAGGGCCACTATGTGGGGCGTAACTGAAGGTGCACGAGCCTGTCGGAACGTTTGGTAGGTGTTGGTTAGACTCTGATGTCAAATGAGGGATCGCGGCGGATAACCCCAGGGCTACTGAACTGCTGACCGCAACCACAAAACATCTGTCATCGCGATTAACATTCGTCGCCTCTACAGGGTCTTCAGGTACGCTGGGACGGGTAAGGTAGCGACGCTCACTGCAA
>NW_017382972.1:0-1032 GCF_000006565.2 Toxoplasma gondii ME49
TGGGAGTTCTAATCCTCGGGATTATCAGCACCTCCATGTCGGCTCATTACTCCCTTGTTATTGAACAAGATTCAGTTAGGAACGATAGTTCACCGTCAGATGTAATACGTGAGCTGGGTTAAGAACGTCTGGAGACAGTTTGTTCCCTATCTACCATTTAAAATTGTATAAATATATACAGCAGAACTACAATGTTCACGCTCATGGATTCAGTGTCCAGGACTACCTGGCGCTTAATAACGATTCCGTCTTCCAGCTTCCAATTAAACTACATATTAAAATGAGCGCATGTAAACTAGTCTTAAACACACCGCTCGTCACGTAACAAAAAGACATCACGATTTTAGATCGGTTGGTACAGAATATCAAACCTAATACTAATTAACTGAGTTAAATAATACAGGGTTGAACTGTGGGTTAGTTTCAATGCCCAAGGCAGAGCACTGGATTGGATACCCAGGGAACTGTGCTCCCATTAATAAGAATCATAATATAAGTCACCAGGCATGCAATACCAATCAGATAACAACTGAAGCTAGACTCCCTGTTACACATTATAAAATGGGATTCCTAGGTTTATATAAACTACCTTTTTCTGGGGAGTATATACTACGAGTTGGACTACTGGTTTAGATCTTGAAGGTCTTTGTTTACCGGATCCAAGTTCTATTGTGTTAGCAGAGCATAGTTAAGATGATAATTATTGTAGAAATAGAACCAATTGAACACCATGTATTAATATAACAAAGATAATCAGGGTAATCTGGGATCCTTCTTGGCATAACGTTGTGTAGTTAGATGTTGCGTACATTCCTTAATATCTGGAACGATAGATTATGATTAGGTAGTGGAACAAGGAGAGCGTCTGTTGTACATCAACACTAGATACTGCTAATACCACTGTAGAGGTATAGTATATAATCCCTGCCCGGTGCAGTAACATGTAAACGGCGGCTGTATTATGACGGTCCAAAGGTAGGAAAATCCTTGTCGGGTAATTATCGTCGTGCGTGAAAGTTGTCCGACTCTTCA
>NW_017382973.1:0-1279 GCF_000006565.2 Toxoplasma gondii ME49
ACTAGCTGCAATGTCCAAGCGGCGATGCATGATGAGCTACAGGCGCCGTGATGCTGACCGGCTGCCACTGGTCACCAGCGCACTGGAGCCGCGTGTACGCCATTCGTGGAATCTGTGTGCGAGCCAGCGACGTGTGCGTATGAGGCAGATCCAGTCATCGACAAGCTAACAATAGACTTGGAGGAACCAACAGAGCTGTTGCAATAATGCGATTAACCTGTGTAGAGCTCGGCAGTTTCCGAAGCAGCATGTCACCAACACAGACGTCGTTGCTCATATGGCAAGCAACGCATGAAGACACAGTCGATGTCGGAATACCTGTCTAAAAAATTTGGAACCTGTTCCACCACCAACACATCACGCATGCTCTATGCCGGATTCACCTTCGACTCAGTGTGGTCTTTCGGAGTGGGACGCGGGGGTTTGGAGGGAGGATAGAAAGGAGGGTAGGGCATCATCGGAGGGTAGGGCATCATGGGGGGGTAGGGCATCATGGGGGGGTAGGGCATCATGGGAGGGTAAGGCTTCATTGGCGGGTGAGGGTGGTGTGGGCGGTTGTCCTCAGAAGAGAAGCTGTGTTCTTCGGAGGAGCTGGACGGACGAGGAGGGTGCGGGTGGTGGGGCGGGTGAGGATGGTGCGGAGGGTGAGGGTGGTGGGGAGGGCGGGGGTGGTGGGGAGGACGAGGCGGACGGTCGTTGCCTTCTTCGGAGCTGTCAGAGGAGCTGTCAGAGGAGCTGTCGGAGGAGCTGTCGGAGTAGGATTCAGAGGAATGCGGGTGATGGTGATGATGATGATGATGATGATGGTGGTGAGGCGGCTGGGATGGCGGTGGAACATAGGCGCCATAGTTGTACATGTACTTCCTGTACATCAGGTCGCACATGACATCAAACCAGCCTGCGAAGAGTGAGACGAAGCGTGGATCGACCTTCGGATCCTCCTCCGCGATGGTAACGGCACTCTCGGAATCCTTCTGCAGGAAGGTCGTCTCTTGGTCCGCTGCCAGGGCGGGAGCTGCCAAAGCAGCTGCCACACCAAAGGCCAGCATGCACTTGCGAAGTCCCATCATCTTGACGTCCACACAACAAGAGAGAGAAGGGTGTTTAAGGGTTCAACGCGGCGAATGCGGATGCTAATGTTACGCTGTCAGTACGTCCTGTTGTTTGCCTTGTTACCTGTTTCCCCTTTACTGGACATGCCTCTGCGTAGAAGCGAAGAGGCAAAAGAAACATATCTGATGTACGACATGAGCTCCGAGAAAGACTGTTGTCTATCGGG
>NW_017382974.1:0-1114 GCF_000006565.2 Toxoplasma gondii ME49
AGGCGCAGCTCCAGTAGGTACACAATCCCGCACGACGAAACACAGAAAGCACGCAAGACTCCCACGCACATCATAGTCCTGCATGACGGTGACCTGTTGTGAGTTGCCACTGGAACTCCCCTTTCGTGCCTTACACCATAAGGGCTCCATATGTTGTGTCCACGGAGAAGTGGAGGCATTGCTTTGTCGGCATGCTCCTCGCATTGACTGAAACGAACACGCACAATGGCGGAAAACCATTTTCAGAGAGCCGGTTGTTTGATGAAATGCTGGTGGTGTAATGCGCTGAGAGTGGATCCTCTTACGATCTGAAGCTGTACAGTTGCGGCTTTCACGTGCCAGAACTACTGCCTCAAAAAGCAGACTGTCGCGGTCACCTCTCCAGTTCACCGAGAATGTGTGGGCACATCCGTCTGGCACTCGAATCGTCCTCACACCTATGCCAGCAGCGGCGCACTAATCCGTTGTCCTGCATATGACATTTACTCAGTGGTAAAGGCTGTGGTGGTTTCTGCGTCGGGCTGGTCACCTATTCATACGCGCCCGCAGTCACTGCATGACAGTTCCCACAGTTTCGGCGCCCCTTACATCCCATTTCTGGACGCGACACGCAACAGGGTGCTGTTCTGAACCGCGTTAAACAGCAGAGAGACATTTTCGATATGCGTACAGGCTACACAGGCGACCCGTCATGGTGACACTGTGCTCCTCGGCCTCTATCATAGCGGATTCGTAATCTCCCTCAACAGTGGCTGCGAAGTCGGCGTGCAGGCAGATCGCTTCTTGGCGGCGACCAACATAGTTCGCGTCCGCCATCTGGCACACACCTCCCTCTGTCGGTGGTCATTGTGGGGAAAATAATGACGTGCACAGTCGGCAACGACAAACAACCGGCATTGCAACTGTTTCCCACAGGGGGGTGGCGGCATTCGCTGAAAATTCCGCTATTTTCGGCACGCTTCACCGCTCCTTCCACAAACACACACCAGCTCAAATCCACCTGCGAGCCGACAGAACAAATATTCCCTGGCAGGTAACCAATATCTATGGACCCCTCCCCGGTGTGTACCTACTAACGGTACCAATTCTCTTTTAATACTCTACGTCACCACTA
>NW_017382975.1:0-7209 GCF_000006565.2 Toxoplasma gondii ME49
GCGCTAGCACGTTGCTCCTCGGCTACCTGACGGTCGGACGCGGGTGGTTGGAAGAGAGAAGAGAAGCGCGTAATTGGGCGTCGCGACCATGCTGAGGCCGTCACCAAGCAGGCTTCGAGGATCTTTATCGCACTTTGATGTGGCATTATTTTCCAGCTTGAGACGGTACAAAAGCACACCGTTTGAAGCAAGCCGAGATGAACAACACCGTTGACGGACGTGATGCTGAACAATTTCTACGCGCACAGACATCAGGCGTTAGGCGGGGCGCAACAAGGCATTTCATGAGTTGGTCGTCGACTGTGCAGTGGCCGCGCCGCATGAAGTCACGGGTGTGCTTTCATCACGTCGGCAACTGTGTCCTGAGCATGCGACGTGACATCCTCGTCGGTACTCAGATGTATTGCTGTTTTCGCGTTTCCTGTCTGCGTTGAAAAGTGAAATTACTATGGTTCGTGTGCGTATCAACGCTCCAGTATTATCATGTGTTGTGTGAAATGTGTCGCAGAATGTCGGCGTGACAATGCATAATTTGAAGTTGATGTTGGGTCCAGCGTGAGGCGCTAATATGTGTGTTTGTGCTCTCATGGGTCCCGATGCGGCCGCCGGGTCTGAGCCAGGCGCTGCCTCTGTGCACTCAACATGCACCATGCAGACGCTCGCTCTGGTGCTCTGTACCGCAACGTCCAACGTCGCGACGACCTGAACCTGTCGCTGGCCGCTGGAGCGACGTGGGTCTCCCGATTCCCTCACGCGGTCGTTGTGAAATGTGTGGGGGAGGTGGGTGAGGGGCAACAATCGGTGTCAGGTTGGATTGTTCTCAGATCTGTCCACCGTGGTCAGAGTGGATGCAGCAGGTGTGGACGAGCTGTGGTGGAGACTGAGAAGCGGTGCGGAGCCGTGTCGGGCGCGGTCCCTATTGGGTGCGCCACGGGGGAGCCTGCAGGCGATGGCACAACACGGCACTTGCGGTCCATCACGACTTCTGAGTCAACGGTTGCGATCGCCTGATAAAACTCCCCGGTCGTGCTGAGTCGTGGCGTTCGCGGACAGGTGGTAGGCAACGAGTGGAGGAGGGTGCGTGGCGGGCTGCAGTGTGGTGGAGGTAGGGCGGAGAGAATGGAGTCGTCCCAGGACTCGCCGGAGTCCTCATCGGGGCCGGACCACACGTCGTTGATCGGGCGTCGCTGTAGCGGCGGTCAGGGTGTGGGATTGGTGTGTTAGGCAGACAAGTGTTGAGTCGGACAACTGTTGAGTCGTAGAACGGGAGTATTTCAGCGGTGCACTGAGGGCGGGCAAATACCGCCGACGCGGACTGCGTGAGGCGGTCCGGCTTCGCGTCTCGCCAGTTGGGGGAGACAGCGAATGGTTGAGGCAATCATTGATGGTGGCCGCTGGATTCCCGGACGGGACTGTGATGCTTGAAGGCGTCGTCGCTGTGGTTGCGAGTGGTGGTGGAATCGCCAGGCTCGTAATCCGGGAGGACGTGCTCAGTTCGGTGAAGGGCTCATGTGGTGAGCGTGCGGAGAAGACCCACCCGTTTGTGGTGTCCACAATTGGTGTGAGCGCCGGCCGTGCGGTTTACATGCAGGAATCGCGAGTAGGACATAGCCCCGGTCTGTGGAGGTACTCGATGTTTGTTGTGTGGTGTTGTGTATTGGTGGATGTCGTGAGACGGTGCGAAGGCGTCTGGGATGTTGTTATTCTTGTCTAGAACATGCGTGGCTCACACAGCGCTAGCATGTTGCTCCTCGGCTACCTGACGGTCGGACGCGGGTGGTTGGAAGAGAGAAGAGAAGCGCGTAATTGGGCGTCGCGACCATGCTGAGGCCGTCACCAAGCAGGCTTCGAGGATCTTTATCGCACTTTGATGTGGCATTATTTTCCAGCTTGAGACGGTACAAAAGCACACGTTTGAAGCAAGCCGAGATGAACAACAGAGTCGACGGACGTGATGCTGAACAATTTCTACGCGCACAGACATCAGGCGTTAGGCGGGGCGCAACAAGGCATTTCATGAGTTGGTCGTCGACTGTGCAGTGGCCGCGCCGCATGAAGTCACGGGTGTGCTTTCATCACGTCGGCAACTGTGTCCTGAGCATGCGACGTGACATCCTCGTCGGTACTCAGATGTATTGCTGTTTTCGCGTTTCCTGTCTGCGTTGAAAAGTGAAATTACTATGGTTCGTGTGCGTATCAACGCTCCAGTATTATCATGTGTTGTGTGAAATGTGTCGCAGAATGTCGGCGTGACAATGCATAATTTGAAGTTGATGTTGGGTCCAGCGTGAGGCGCTAATATGTGTGTTTGTGCTCTCATGGGTCCCGATGCGGCCGCCGGGTCTGAGCCAGGCGCTGCCTCTGTGCACTCAACATGCACCATGCAGACGCTCGCTCTGGTGCTCTGTACCGCAACGTCCAACGTCGCGACGACCTGAACCTGTCGCTGGCCGCTGGAGCGACGTGGGTCTCCCGATTCCCTCATGCGGTTGTTGTGAAATGTGTGGGGGAGGTGGGTGAGGGGCAACAATCGGTGTCAGGTTGGATTGTTCTCAGATCTGTCCACCGTGGTCAGAGTGGATGCAGCAGGTGTGGACGAGCTGTGGTGGAGACTGAGAAGCGGTGCGGAGCCGTGTCGGGCGCGGTCCCTATTGGGTGCGCCACGGGGGAGCCTGCAGGCGATGGCACAACACGGCACTTGCGGTCCATCACGACTTCTGAGTCAACGGTTGCGATCGCCTGATAAACCTCCTCGGTCGTGCTGAGTCGTGGCGTTCGCGGACAGGCGGTAGGCAACGAGTGGAGGAGGGTGCGTGGCGGGCTGCAGTGTGGTGGAGGTAGGGCGGAGAGAATGGAGTCGTCCCAGGACTCGCCGGAGTCCTCATCGGGGCCGGACCACACGTCGTTGATCGGGAGTCGCTGTAGCGGCGGTCAGGGTGTGGGAGTGGTGTGTTAGGCAGACAAGTGTTGAGCCGGACAACTGTTGAGTCGTAGAACGGGAGTATTTCAGCGGTGCACTGATGGCAGGCAAAGACCGTCGACGTGGACTGCGTGAGGCGGCCGGCTTCGCGTCTCACTGTTGTAGCATCTTTCCAGCTGGGGGAGACAGCGAATGGATGAGGCAATCAAAGAGGGTGGCTGCTGGATTCCCGGACGGGACTGTGATGCTTGAAGGCGTCGTCGCTGTGGTTGCGAGTGGTGGTGGAATCGCCAGTCTCGTAATCCGCGACGAAGTGCTGAGTTCGATAAGGGGCCTTATGTGGTGAGCTCGTGGAGACGGTGCAGGCGTTGGTAGTGTCCACTGTGTTTCTGAAAGCTATGGGCGTGTGATTTACGTGCAGAAATCGCGAGTAGGGCATGCACCCTGTCAATGCAGGCACTGGGCATGTATTGTGTGATGCTGTATCGATGCATGACTTGCGACAGAGTGAACCCATCTCTGGTGTTGTCATTCTTGTATAGAAAATGAGTCGCGCACACCGCGCTACCACTGGTCTCATTCTCTGCCTGTTGATAAGACTTGGATGGGGGAAAGAGACGAGCGGGGTGCGCAGCGGGTCGAACGAGAGCGTGCTGCGGCAGTCGCGTGCAACGTTCCGTTGATGCGTTCGATTTCCGTTTCGCCTTGGCATTAATTTACAGCTTGAGCAGGTCCGAAGGCGCAGCTTCAAAACACATCCTAACGACCCACAGAGTCATAGGAGACGCTATTCACTTTCTGAGCACGCCCACACAAACGCACGGGCGTAGGCGGGGCACAACCAGACATTTCATGAGTTGGTCGTCGACTGTGCAGTGGCCGCGCCGCATGAAGTCACGGGTGTGCTTTCATCACGTCGGCAACTGTGTCCTGAGCATGCGACGTGACATCCTCGTCGGTACTCAGATGTATTGCTGTTTTCACGTTTCCTGTCTGCGTTGAAAAGCGGAATTACTATGGTTCGTGTGCGTATCAACGCTCCAGTATTATCATGTGTTGTGTGAAATGTGTCGCAGAATGTCGGCGTGACAATGCATAATTTGAAGTTGATGTTGGGTCCAGCGTGAGGCGCTAATATGTGTGTTTGTGCTCTCATGGGTCCTGATGCGGCCGCCGGGTCTGAGCCAGGCGCTGCCTCTGTGCACTCAACATGCACCATGCAGACGCTCGCTCTGGTGCTCTGTACCGCAACGTCCAACGTCGCGACGACCTGAACCTATCGCTGGCCGCTGGAGCGACGTGGGTCTCCCGATTCCCTCACGCGGTCGTTGTGAAATGTGTGGGGGAGGTGGGTGAGGGGCAACAATCGCTGTCAGGTTGGATTGTTCTCAGATCTGTCCACCGTGGTCAGAGTGGATGCAGCAGGTGTGGACGAGCTGTGGTGGAGACTGAGAAGCGGTGCGGAGCCGTGTCGGGCGCGGTCCCTATTGGGTGCGCCACGGGGGAGCCTGCAGGCGATGGCACAACACGGCACTTGCGGTCCATCACGACTTCTGAGTCAACGGTTGCGATCGCCTGATAAAACTCCCCGGTCGTGCTGAGTCGTGGCGTTCGCGGACAGGCGGTAGGCAACGAGTGGAGGAGGGTGCGTGGCGGGCTGCAGTGTGGTGGAGGTAGGGCGGGGAGAATGGAGTCGTCCCAGGACTCGGCGGAGTCCTCATCGGGGCCGGACCACACGTCGTTGATCGGGAGTCGTTGTAGTGGCGGTCAGGGTGTGGGAGTGGTGTGTTAGGCAGACAAGTGTTGAGTCGGACAACTGTTGAGTCGTAGAACGAGAGTATTTCAGCGGTGCACTGAGGGCAGGCAAAGACCGTCGACGTGGACTGTGTGTGGCGGCCCGGCTTCGCGTCTCACTGTTGTAGCGTCTTGCCAGTTGGGGGAGACAGCGAATGGTTGAGGCAATCATTGAGGGTGGCTGCTGGATTCCCGGACGGGACTGTGATGCTTGAAGGCGTCGTCGCTGTGGTTGCGAGTGGTGGTGGAATCGCCAGGCTCGTAGTCCGGGAGGACGTGCTCAGTTCGGTGAAGGGCTCATGTGGTGAGCGTGCGGAGAAGACCCACCCGTTTGTGGTGTCCACAATTGGTGTGAGCGCCGGCCGTGCGGTTTACATGCAGGAATCGCGAGTAGGACATAGCCCCGGTCTATGGAGGTACACGATGTTTGTTGTGTGGTGGTGAGTATTGGTGGATGTCGCGAGACGGTGCGAAGGCGTCGGGGAATTTGTTATTCTTGTCTAGAACATGCGTGGCTCACACAGCGCTAGCACGTTGCTCCTCGGCTACCTGACGGTCGGACGCGGGTGGTTGGAAGAGAGAAGAGAAGCGCGTAATTGGGCGTCGCTACCATGCTGAGGCCGTCACCAAGCAGGCTTCGAGGATCTTTATCGCACTTTGATGTGGCATTATTTTCCAGCTTGAGACGGTACAAAAGCACACGTTTGAAGCAAGCCGAGATGAACGACAGAGTCGACGGACGTGATGCTGAACAATTTCTACGCACACAGACATCAGGCGTTAGGCGGGGCGCAACAAGGCATTTCATGAGTTGGTCGTCGACTGTGCAGTGGCCGCGCCGCATGAAGTCACGGGTGTGCTTTCATCACGTCGGCAACTGTGTCCTGAGCATGCGACGTGACATCCTCGTCGGTACTCAGATGTATTCCTGTTTTCACGTTTCCTGTCTGCGTTGAAAAGCGGAATTACTATGGTTCGTGTGCGTATCAATGCTCCAGCGTTATCATGTGCTGTATGAAATGTATCGCAGAATGTCGGCGTGACAATGCATAATTTGAAGTTGATGTTGGGTCCAGCGTGAGGCGCTAATATGTGTGTTTGTGCTCTCATGGGTCCCGATGCGGCCGCCGGGTCTGAGCCAGGCGCTGCCTCTGTGCACTCAACATGCACCATGCAGACGCTCGCTCTGGTGCTCTGTACCGCAACGTCCAACGTCGCGACGACCTGAACCTGTCGCTGGCCGCTGGAGCGACGTGGGTCTCCCGATTCCCTCATGCGGTTGTTGTGAAATGTGTGGGGGAGGTGGGTGAGGGGCAACAATCGCTGTCAGGTTGGATTGTTCTCAGATCTGTCCACCGTGGTCAGAGTGGATGCAGCAGGTGTGGACGAGCTGTGGTGGAGACTGAGAAGCGGTGCGGAGCCGTGTCGGGCGCGGTCCCTATTGGGTGCGCCACGGGGGAGCCTGCAGGCGATGGCACAACACGGCACTTGCGGTCCATCACGACTTCTGAGTCAACGGTTGCGATCGCCTGATAAACCTCCTCGGTCGTGCTGAGTCGTGGCGTTCGCGGACAGGCGGTAGGCAACGAGTGGAGGAGGGTGCGTGGCGGGCTGCAGTGTGGTGGAGGTAGGGCGGAGAGAATGGAGTCGTCCCAGGACTCGCCGGAGTCCTCATCGGGGCCGGACCACACGTCGTTGATCGGGAGTCGCTGTAGCGGCGGTCAGGGTGTGGGATTGGTGTGTTAGGCAGACAAGTGTTGAGCCGGACAACTGTTGAGTCATAGAACGAGAGTAATTCAGCGGTGCACTGAGGGCAGGCAAAGACCGTCGACGTGGACTGCGTGTGGCGGCCCGGCTTCGCGTCTCACTGTTGTAGCATCTTGCCAGCTGGGGGAGACAGTGAATGGTTGAGGCAATCATTGATGGTGACTGCTGGATTCCCGGACGGGACTGTGATGCTTGAAGGCGTCGTCGCTGTGGTTGCGAGTGGTGGTGGAATCGCCAGGCTCGTAATCCGGGAGGACGTGCTCCGTTCGGTGAAGGGCTCATGTGGTGAGCGCGCGGAGAAGACCCACCCGTTGGTGGTGTCAGCTGCTGGTCTCAAATCTATGGCTTTGTGGTTCGCTTGCAGAAACTGCGAGTAGGCCGCGGTCCTACAGCATGGAGGCAGGCGACACGTGCTGGTGTCCGTTTCGTATCGATCGAGGGTTCGCAACAGGGTGAACCCATCTCTGGTGTTGTCATTCTTGTATAGCAAATGAGTCGCGCACACCGCGCTACCACTGGTCTCATTCTCTGCCTGTTGATAAGACTTGGATGGGGGAAAGCGACGAGCGGGGTGCGCAGCTGGTCGAACGAGAGCGTGCTGCGGCAGTCGCGTGCAACGTTCCGTTGATGCGTTCGATTTCCGTTTCGCTTTGGCATTATTTTACAGCTTGAGCAGGTCCGAAGGCGCAGGTCAAAACACATCCTAACGACCACAGAGTCGTAGGAGA
>NW_017382976.1:0-1219 GCF_000006565.2 Toxoplasma gondii ME49
CAAAGGAGAGCGCTCTGAGAAAGGAGACTGCTCAGAGAAAGGAGGTTGTTCAGAAAACGCAGCTCGGTCAGGGAAAGGAGGCAGTGTAGAAATTGAAGATCGTTCAGAGAAAGGAGACTGCTCAGAAAACGGAGAGCGCTCAGACAACGAAGAGCGCTCAGAGAAAGGAGACTGCTCAGGGGAAGGAGTCAGGTCAGGGATAGGAGGCAGACCAGAAAACGGAGAGCGTTCAGAGAAAGGAGGCAGTGCAGAAATTGAAGACCGTTCAGAGAAAGGAGGCACTTCAGACAACGTAGAGCGCTCAGAGAAAGGTGTCAGTTCAGAAACCGCAGCTCGGTCAGAGAAAGGAGGCAGTGCAGAAATTGAAGACCGTTCAGAGAAAGGAGACTGCTCAGAAAACGGAGAGCGCTCAGACAACGTAGAACGCTCAGAGAAAGGAGGCAGTTCAGAAACCGCAGCTCGGTCAGAGAAAGGAGGCAGTGCAGAAATTGAAGATCGTTCAGAGAAAGGAGTCAGTTCAGAAAACGGAGAGCGTTCAGACAACGGAGACAGTTCAGAGAAAGGAGTCAGTTCAGAAACCGGAGAGCGTTCAGAGAAAGGAGACTGCTCAGAAAACGGAGAGCGCTCAGACAACGTAGAACGCTCAGAGAAAGGAGGCAGTTCAGAAACCGCAGCTCGGTCAGAGAAAGGAGGCAGTGCAGAAATTGAAGATCGTTCAGAGAAAGGAGTCAGTTCAGAAAACGGAGAGCGCTCAGACAACGGAGAGCGTTCAGAGAAAGGAGGCAGTGCAGAAATTGAAGACCGTTCAGAGAAAGGAGACTGCTCAGAAAACGGAGAGCGCTCAGACAACGTAGAACGCTCAGAGAAAGGAGGCAGTTCAGAAACCGCAGCTCGGTCAGAGAAAGGAGGCAGTGCAGAAATTGAAGATCGTTCAGAGAAAGGAGTCAGTTCAGAAAACGGAGAGCGCTCAGACAACGGAGAGCGTTCAGAGAAAGGAGGCAGTGCAGAAATTGAAGATCGTTCAGAGAAAGGAGTCAGTTCAGAAAACGGAGAGCGCTCAGACAACGGAGAGCGTTCAGAGAAAGGAGGCAGTGCAGAAATTGAAGACCGTTCAGAGAAAGGAGGCACTTCAGACAACGGAGAGCGCTCAGAGAAAGGAGACTGCTCAGGAAACGGAGAGCGCTCAGACAACGGAGACTGCTCACACAACGGAGAGCGC
>NW_017382976.1:1392-2988 GCF_000006565.2 Toxoplasma gondii ME49
GACAACGTAGAGCGCTCAGAGAAAGGTGTCAGTTCAGAAACCGCAGCTCGGTCAGAGAAAGGAGGCAGTGCAGAAATTGAAGACCGTTCAGAGAAAGGAGACTGCTCAGAAAACGGAGAGCGCTCAGACAACGTAGAACGCTCAGAGAAAGGAGGCAGTTCAGAAACCGCAGCTCGGTCAGAGAAAGGAGGCAGTGCAGAAATTGAAGATCGTTCAGAGAAAGGAGTCAGTTCAGAAAACGGAGAGCGTTCAGACAACGGAGACAGTTCAGAGAAAGGAGTCAGTTCAGAAACCGGAGAGCGTTCAGAGAAAGGAGACTGCTCAGAAAACGGAGAGCGCTCAGACAACGCAGAGCGCTCAGAGAAAGGAGACTGCTCAGACAACGTAGAACGCCCAGAGAAAGGAGTCAGTTCAGAAAACGCAGCGCGTTCAGAGAAAGGAGTCAGTTCGGAAAACGGAGAGCGCTCAGAGAAAGGAGACTGCTCAGAAAACGGAGAGCGCTCAGACAACGGAGAGCGCTCAGAGAAAGGAGACTGCTCAGACAACGTAGAACGCTCAGAGAAAGGAGTCAGTTCAGAAAACGCAGCGCGTTCAGAGAAAGGAGTCAGTTCAGAAAACGGAGAGCGCTCAGACAACGGAGAGCGTTCAGAGAAAGGAGGCAGTGCAGAAATTGAAGATCGTTCAGAGAAAGGAGTCAGTTCAGAAAACGGAGAGCGCTCAGACAACGGAGAGCGTTCAGAGAAAGGAGGCAGTGCAGAAATTGAAGACCGTTCAGAGAAAGGAGTCAGTTCAGAAAACGGAGAGCGTTCAGACAACGGAGAGCGTTCAGAGAAAGGAGGCAGTGCAGAAATTGAAGACCGTTCAGAGAAAGGAGACTGCTCAGAAAACGGAGAGCGCTCAGACAACGTAGAACGCTCAGAGAAAGGAGGCAGTTCAGAAACCGCAGCTCGGTCAGAGAAAGGAGGCAGTGCAGAAATTGAAGATCGTTCAGAGAAAGGAGTCAGTTCAGAAAACGGAGAGCGCTCAGACAACGGAGAGCGTTCAGAGAAAGGAGGCAGTGCAGAAATTGAAGACCGTTCAGAGAAAGGAGACTGCTCAGAAAACGGAGAGCGCTCAGACAACGTAGAACGCTCAGAGAAAGGAGGCAGTTCAGAAACCGCAGCTCGGTCAGAGAAAGGAGGCAGTGCAGAAATTGAAGATCGTTCAGAGAAAGGAGTCAGTTCAGAAAACGGAGAGCGCTCAGACAACGGAGAGCGTTCAGAGAAAGGAGGCAGTGCAGAAATTGAAGATCGTTCAGAGAAAGGAGTCAGTTCAGAAAACGGAGAGCGCTCAGACAACGGAGAGCGTTCAGAGAAAGGAGGCAGTGCAGAAATTGAAGACCGTTCAGAGAAAGGAGGCACTTCAGACAACGGAGAGCGCTCAGAGAAAGGAGACTGCTCAGGAAACGGAGAGCGCTCAGACAACGGAGACTGCTCACACAACGGAGAGCGCTCTGAGAAAGGAGACTGCGCAGGAAACGGAGAGCGCTCAGACAACGGAGACTGCTCACACAACGGAGAGCGCTCAGAGAAAGGAGACTGGCTCAGAAAACGGAGA
>NW_017382977.1:0-1317 GCF_000006565.2 Toxoplasma gondii ME49
GTCGTTGTCACTGCGATCTGCTCGTTGCGAGGCAACGGCACTGCTTATCGACACTGGCTTCACGGCGGGTGTAAATTGTTCGAATCAGAGACCAAACGCTCCCCCCCAGCACCAGGTCCTCGGGGCTGCAGGCCGGGGATCGCCCGAGAGTTGCGTCACGAACGCAGGCCTCAACCTCTGCGATGTGAAAAGCCCTTCCGAACAACAACATTCCCGGTGGGAAAGAGCGACGGCGATCCACAATTTCTGTTCGCAGACGAGAAAGCAACCAATGACTCGGTTCACTGACCCAGCGACATCAAGCACTCCTCTCGTCTTTGGGTTCCATGTAACTCGCTTCTCGATTTCGGCGGCGTCCGCTGCTAGAGGGAAGCTACATGTTCGCTCAGTTGGTTGAACACGACGAGATGGCTGCCAAAAGTCTGTTATAGTTGTAGACTGGCCTTCGCCGGAAACACGGATTGCGCTGGACACAGAGGTACTGATTCAGAGTGAAGTCGGTCACTTGCTGGGACAAGGTCGTGAAGATCGGGGTCACCACACTTTCGACCCGACTATGCAAACTGTTGCCTGGACTACTGTTCCGCACGGCACCATTGCTTTTGTTAACGCATTGCGTCGCACAACTGAGACAGCCTAGCGATAGATTTCTCTTCCGCCGTGGGCAGCTCGCAGAACTCCAGGTATCACACGGTCATTTTTGCACTCGAGGAGCACCCGAGAAACCGAGGTCGCGTTCGCGAGTGGCTTTGGTGCCCCGGATCGACAACGATGAAACGTGCAGCGACTGGTGTTCACTGGGGTGAAATCCACTTGTTTCCGTCACTCAGGAATTGTAGATTCAACCCCATCTTTGAGGGATCAGGCGTCAGCAGAACGCACAATAACATGAATGACTCGTCGGCGTCGTCGAGGATGGCTTTGTCGGTTTTGCTGAGAGTCAGCAGTGGTGACGTGTTTTGCGCCCTTTTCCTTAACGACAGCCCTTTTGCGCCGACGCATTCTCGGTCTCACGGCCTGGAGACAGGCGACGGAGCGTCATCGGCGGTAGCTCGTAATTTTCGAGAGGGTGAGATAAGGCAGGAGCCGAATCATGCCTCGGACTGCCAGAAACGTGACGACCGCCGGTCTCTTTTCTTGTCACACGCCTATGGACGCAGGCACCAAACCGTCTTCTGTGGCTTCTCCGGCTGTATGGCGTTCATGTTGCCGGCATTCGGGTGACTGAGAAAACCAAGAACTCGTTTGTCAGTAACAGTGGCGGCCGCTGTGGGGGTGTGTGTTCTTTCATGTCGTTGTCAACTGCGATCCGCTCGT
>NW_017382978.1:0-5549 GCF_000006565.2 Toxoplasma gondii ME49
GTATGTGGCCAGGGATAAGGTGTTGACGCCGCTGCCGAATGGGAGAGAGGTGTTTGGGGGCGTGGGCAAGTTGTGCGTGACAGGACAAAACCGTAAGAAGCTGTGTGCGTGCCTTTACGACTATCACAGGGAGGCTGCGAGACTAGGGTTGCGGGTTTGGAGCTTTGGATCTTGACAACGTGTTGACTGTGAGAAGCCCTATTGCAGGTGGATAGGTGGAAAGGCAGATTGCGGACAATTTCGGCATTGCTGAGTTCGGGCACACGCGTGGGTCGCGCGTTCTTCAGCGGAAACGTTACGCATGAGGCGGGGTGTTTGAGGAATGTGATGGAGCAGCGGTGGGGTTCTGTGAGGTCGCGGTGTGGATGGGGAGTACGCGTGATGTCAGGTGACTCTCCGGCGCGTCGCGACCCTTAGCATGGCGTGTTGGAAGGAGCGTGTGTACACAAGCAGCGACAGAGGTGTGGCGTTGGGAGCTGTCTGCTTGCTAGCGATCGCGTTCAGTGTTGGCCAGTCTGGAAGAGGCCGTCGAACGAAGATTGTCGAATCGATGGATCGTCGAGATGAAAGTGAGGCGACGCCCGCCGACGCTCGAACGACGGTGGTAGTTGTGCAGTGTCTCAGACGGAGCTGGGTGTGCTCACAGTATGAGCCGTCGCCTGGTGTTTTTTTTTTCGTCTTCAGCCGCCGCAGGTATGTGGCCAGGGATAAGGTGTTGACGCCGCTGCCAAATGGGAGAGAGGTGTTTGGGGGCGTGGGCAAGTTGTGCGTGACAGGGACAAACGGCAAGAAGCTGTGTGCGTGCTTTTACGACTATCACAGGGAGGCTGCGAGACTAGGGTTGCGGGTTTGGAGCTTTGGATCTTGACAACGTGTTGACTGTGAGGAGCCCTATTGCAGGTGGATAGGTGGAAAGGCAGATTGCGGACAATTTCGGCATTGCTGAGTTCGGGCACACGCGTGGGTCGCGCGTTCTTCAGCGGAAACGTTACGCATGAGGCGGGGTGTTTGAGGAATGTGATGGAGCGGCGGTGGGGTTCTGTGAGGTCGCGGTGTGGATGGGGAGTACGCGTGATGTCAGGTGACTCTCCGGCGCGTCGCGACCCTTAGCATGGCGTGTTGGAAGGAGCGTGTGTACACAAGCAGCGACAGAGGTGTGGCGTTGGGAGCTGTCTGCTTGCTAGCGATCGCGTTCAGTGTTGGCCAGTCTGGAAGAGGCCGTCGAACGAAGATTGTCGAATCGATGGATCGTCGAGATGAAAGTGAGGCGACGCCCGCCGACGCTCGAACGACGGTGGTAGTTGTGCAGTGTCTCAGACGGAGCTGGGTGTGCTCACAGTATGAGCCGTCGCCTGGTGTTCTTTTTTTCGTCTTCAGCCGCCGCAGGTATGTGGCCAGGGATAAGGTGTTGACGCCGCTGCCGAATGGGAGAGAGGTGTTTGGGGGCGTGGGCAAGTTGTGCGTGACAGGGACAAACGGTAAGAAGCTGTGTGCGTGCTTTTACGACTATCACAGGGAGGCTGCGAGACTAGGGTTGCGGGTTTGGAGCTTTGGATCTTGACAACGTGTTGACTGTGAGAAGCCCTATTGCAGGTGGATAGGTGGAAAGGCAGATTGCGGACAATTTCGGCATTGCTGAGTTCGGGCACACGCGTGGGTCGCGCGTTCTTCAGCGGAAACTTTACGCATGAGGCGGGGTGTTTGAGGAATGTGATGGAGCGGCGGTGGGGTTCTGTGAGGTCGCGGTGTGGATGGGGAGTACGCGTGATGTCAGGTGACTCTCCGGCGCGTCGCGACCCTTAGCATGGCGTGTTGGAAGGAGCGTGTGTACACAAGCAGCGACAGAGGTGTGGCGTTGGGAGCTGTCTGCTTGCTAGCGATCGCGTTCAGTGTTGGCCAGTCTGGAAGAGGCCGTCGAACGAAGATTGTCGAATCGATGGATCGTCGAGATGAACGTGAGGCGACGCCCGCCGACGCTCGAACGACGGTGGTAGTTGTGCAGTGTCTCAGACGGAGCTGGGTGTGCTCACAGTATGAGCCGTCGCCTGGTGTTCTTTTTTTCGTCTTCAGCCGCCGCAGGTATGTGGCCAGGGATAAGGTGTTGACGCCGCTGCCGAATGGGAGAGAGGTGTTTGGGGGCGTGGGCAAGTTGTGCGTGACAGGGACAAACGGTAAGAAGCTGTGTGCGTGCTTTTACGACTATCACAGGGAGGCTGCGAGACTGGGGTTGCGGGTTTGGAGCTTTGGATCTTGACAACGTGTTGATTGTGAGGAGCCCTATTGCAGGTGGATAGGTGGAAAGGCAGATTGCGGACAATTCTGGCATTGCTGAGTTCGGGCACACGCGTGGGTCGCGCGTTCTTCAGCGGAAACGTTACGCATGAGGCGGGGTGTTTGAGGAATGTGATGGAGCAGCGGTGGGGTTCTGTGAGGTCGCGGTGTGGATGGGGAGTACGCGTGATGTCAGGTGACTCTCCGGCGCGTCGCGACCCTTAGCATGGCGTGTTGGAAGGAGCGTGTGTACACAAGCAGCGACAGAGGTGTGGCGTTGGGAGCTGTCTGCTTGCTAGCGATCGCGTTCAGTGTTGGCCAGTCTGGAAGAGGCCGTCGAACGAAGATTGTCGAATCGATGGATCGTCGAGATGAAAGTGAGGCGACGCCCGCCGACGCTCGAACGACGGTGGTAGTTGTGCAGTGTCTCAGACGGAGCTGGGTGTGCTCACAGTATGAGCCGTCGCCTGGTGTTTTTTTTTTCGTCTTCAGCCGCCGCAGGTATGTGGCCAGGGATAAGGTGTTGACGCCGCTGCCAAATGGGAGAGAGGTGTTTGGGGGCGTGGGCAAGTTGTGCGTGACAGGGACAAACGGCAAGAAGCTGTGTGCGTGCTTTTACGACTATCACAGGGAGGCTGCGAGACTAGGGTTGCGGGTTTGGAGCTTTGGATCTTGACAACGTGTTGACTGTGAGGAGCCCTATTGCAGGTGGATAGGTGGAAAGGCAGATTGCGGACAATTTCGGCATTGCTGAGTTCGGGCACACGCGTGGGTCGCGCGTTCTTCAGCGGAAACGTTACGCATGAGGCGGGGTGTTTGAGGAATGTGATGGAGCGGCGGTGGGGTTCTGTGAGGTCGCGGTGTGGATGGGGAGTACGCGTGATGTCAGGTGACTCTCCGGCGCGTCGCGACCCTTAGCATGGCGTGTTGGAAGGAGCGTGTGTACACAAGCAGCGACAGAAGTGTGGCGTTGGGAGCTGTCTGCTTGCTAGCGATCGCGTTCAGTGTTGGCCAGTCTGGAAGAAGCCGTCGAACGAAGATGTCGAATCGATGGATCGTCGAGATGAAAGTGAGGCGACGCCCGCCGACGCTCGAACGACGGTGGTAGTTGTGCAGTGTCTCAAACGGAGCTGGGTGTGCTCACAGTATGAGCCGTCGCCTGGGGGTTTTTTTTTCGTCTTCAGCCGCCGCCAGTATGTGGCCAGGGATAAGGTGTTGACGCCGCTGCCGAATGGGAGAGAGGTGTTTGGGGGCGTGGGCAAGTTGTGCGTGACAGGGACAAACGGTAAGAAGCTGTGTGCGTGCTTTTACGACTATCACAGGGAGGCTGCGAGACTAGGGTTGCGGGTTTGGAGCTTTGGATCTTGACAACGTGTTGACTGTGAGGAGCCGTATTGCAGGTGGATAGGTGGAAAGGCAGATTGCGGACAATTTCGGCATTGCTGAGTTCGGGCACACGCGTGGGTCGCGCGTTCTGTAGCGGAAACTTTACGCATGAGGCGGGGTGTTTGAGGAATGTGATGGAGCGGCGGTGGGGTTCTGTGAGGTCGCGGTGTGGATGGGGAGTACGCGTGATGTCAGGTGACTCTCCGGCGCGTCGCGACCCTTAGCATGGCGTGTTGGAAGGAGCGTGTGTACACAAGCAGCGACAGAGGTGTGGCGTTGGGAGCTGTCTGCTTGCTAGCGATCGCGTTCAGTGTTGGCCAGTCTGGAAGAGGCCGTCGAACGAAGATTGTCGAATCGATGGATCGTCGAGATGAAAGTGAGGCGACGCCCGCCGACGCTCGAACGACGGTGGTAGTTGTGCAGTGTCTCAGACGGAGCTGGGTGTGCTCACACTATGAGCCGTCGCCTGGTGTTCTTTTTTTCGTCTTCAGCCGCCGCAGGTATGTGGCCAGGGATAAGGTGTTGACGCCGCTGCCGAATGGGAGAGAGGTGTTTGGGGGCGTGGGCAAGTTGTGCGTGACAGGGACAAACGGTAAGAAGCTGTGTGCATGCTTTTACGACTATCACAGGGAGGCTGCGAGACTAGGGTTGCGGGTTTGGAGCTTTGGATCTTGACAACGTGTTGACTGTGAGGAGCCCTATTGCAGGTGGATAGGTGGAAAGGCCGATTGCGGACAATTTCGGCATTGCTGAGTTCGGGCACAAGCGTGGGTCGCGCGTTCTTCAGCGGAAACGTTACGCATGAGGCGAGGTGTTTGAGGAATGTGATGGAGCAGCGGTGGGGTTCTGTGAGGTCGCGGTGTGGATGGGGAGTACGCGTGATGTCAGGTGACTCTCCGGCGCGTCGCGACCCTTAGCATGGCGTGTTGGAAGGAGCGTGTGTACACAAGCAGCGACAGAGGTGTGGCGTTGGGAGCTGTCTGCTTGCTAGCGATCGCGTTCAGTGTTGGCCAGTCTGGAAGAGGCCGTCGAACGAAGATTGTCGAATCGATGGATCGTCGAGATGAAAGTGAGGCGACGCCCGCCGACGCTCGAACGACGGTGGTAGTTGTGCAGTGTCTCAGACGGAGCTGGGTGTGCTCACAGTATGAGCCGTCGCCTGGTGTTTTTTTTTTCGTCTTCAGCCGCCGCAGGTATGTGGCCAGGGATAAGGTGTTGACGCCGCTTCCAAATGGGAGAGAGGTGTTTGGGGGCGTGGGCAAGTTGTGCGTGACAGGGACAAACGGCAAGAAGCTGTGTGCGTGCTTTTACGACTATCACAGGGAGGCTGCGAGACTAGGGTTGCGGGTTTGGAGCTTTGGATCTTGACAACGTGTTGACTGTGAGGAGCCCTATTGCAGGTGGATAGGTGGAAAGGCAGATTGCGGACAATTTCGGCATTGCTGAGTTCGGGCACACGCGTGGGTCGCGCGTTCTTCAGCGGAAACGTTACGCATGAGGCGGGGTGTTTGAGGAATGTGATGGAGCGGCGGTGGGGTTCTGTGAGGTCGCGGTGTGGATGGGGAGTACGCGTGATGTCAGGTGACTCTCCGGCGCGTCGCGACCCTTAACATGGCGTGTTGGAAGGAGCGTGTGTACACAAGCAGCGACAGAAGTGTGGCGTTGGGAGCTGTCTGCTTGCTAGCGATCGCGTTCAGTGTTGGCCAGTCTGGAAGAAGCCGTCGAACGAAGATGTCGAATCGATGGATCGTCGAGATGAAAGTGAGGCGACGCCCGCCGACGCTCGAACGACGGTGGTAGTTGTGCAGTGTCTCAAACGGAGCTGGGTGTGCTCACAGTATGAGCCGTCGCCTGGGGGTTTTTTTTTCGTCTTCAGCCGCCGCCAGTATGTG
>NW_017382979.1:0-2539 GCF_000006565.2 Toxoplasma gondii ME49
CGCGGGAACTCGACCGTACGCCCGTTCCTCCCCCCTTACATCTGGCGCCTGGACACCCACCACCGTACCACAGAGACACCAGAAAATGATTGTTAGTGAAACTCGTCGCACCCGCTCCCGCATGCACCCCCCGTCTCTCACACCGTTTCGACGTCTCGAAACATCTAGGCCGCGCCAAGCACCAGCCAGCCTACTCGCGAACGAATGGAATCGCATCCCTGTCTCAGGCGACGGGCCATCATGCCTCTCACAGCGGACACGCGGTCTCTCTGCCCCCCGCTGCAACCACGTCATCGCGCGGTCGCCTTCACCCGGATCCATGGCACTGTGTGGCAGCCCCGTCGAAACACAAACAAACACCCTCCCCACTCCTCTCCTACAGTCTCGGTCTGTACAGGAGCAGCCATGTCGCAAAAAAGCGCAACAACAGCCATTCAGCGCTGCACGTCTCCCCCGCGTCTCCAAGGAACCCACACCTTTACTAACACCCTTTCGAAACGTGCGCCGTCGCCACACGCAACACGTCGACACTCCGTGTCAGACTGACACCGGACATCAGGCACCTTCAACGCCTTCTGATCGTGCCTCCACCCCCCACCCACCGCCTCCAACGTCGGCCCAAAACACCTCATCAACGTGTCTCCATCATCGCTAGTCTCTACATGGTGTGCTACGACCATTCGCGGGAACTCGACCGCACGACCGTTCCTCCCCACTTACAGGTCGTTGCTGGACACCCTGCACGGTACCACAGAGACACCAGAAAATGATAGTCAGTCAAACCCGTCTCACGCGTTCGCACATGCACCCCCCGTCTCTCAACCGTTTCGACGTCTCGAAAAATCTAGGCCGCGCCAAGCACCGGCCAGGCTACTCGCGAACGAATGGGATCGCATCCATGTCTCAGGCGACGGGCCATCATGCCTCTCACAGCGGACACGCGGTCTCTCTGCCCCCAGCTGCAAACACGTCATCGCGCGGTCGCCTTCACCCGGATCCATGGCACTGTGTGGCGGCCCCGTCGAAACACAAACAAACACCCTCCCCACTCCTCTCCTACAGTCTCGGTCTGTACAGGAGCAGCCATGTCGCAAAAAAGCGCAACAACAGCCATTCAGCGCTGCACGTCTCCCCCGCGTCTCCAAGGAACCCACACCTTTACTAACACCCTTTCGAAACGTGCGCCCTCGCCACACGCAACACGTCGACACTCCGTGTCAGACTGACACCCGACATCAGGCACCTTCACGCCTTCTGATCGTGCCTCCACCCCCCACCCACCACCTCTAACGTCGGCCCAAAACACCTCATCAACGTGTCTCCATCATCGCTAGTCTCTACACGGTGTGCTACGACCATTCGCGGGAACTCGACCGCACGCCCGTTCCTCCCCACTTACAGGTCGTTGCTGGACACCCAGCACGGTACCACAGAGACACACAGAAAATGATAGTCAGTCAAACCCGTCTCACGCGTTCGCACATGCACCCCCCGTCTCTCACACCGTTTCGACGTCTCGAAACATCTAGGCCGCGCCAAGCACCAACCTGCCTACTCGCGAACGAATGGAATCGCATCCCTGTCTCAGGCGACGGGCCATCATGCCTCTCACAGCGGACACGCGGTCTCTCTGCCCCCAGCTGCAAACACGTCATCGCGCGGTCGCCTTCACCCGGATCCATGGCACTGTGTGGCGGCCCCGTCGAAACACAAACAAACACCCTCCCCACTCCTCTCCTACAGTCTCGGTCTGTACAGGAGCAGCCATGTCGCAAAAAAGCGCAACAACAGCCATTCAGCGCTGCACGTCTCCCCCGCGTCTCCAAGGAACCCACACCTTTACTAACACCTTTTCGAAACGTGCGCCTTCGGCACTCGCAACACGTCGACACTCCGTGTCAGACTGACACCCGACATCAGGCACCTTCAACGCCTTCTGATCGTGCCTCGACTCCCCACCCACCGCCTCCAACGTCGGCCCAAAACACCTCATCAACGTGTCTCCATCATCGCTAGTCTCTACATGGTGTGCTACGACCATTCGCGGGAACTCGACCGCACGCCCGTTCCTCCCCACTTACAGGTCGTTGCTGGACACCCAGCACGGTACCAGAGAGACACCAGAAAATGATAGTCAGTCAAACCCGTCTCACGCGTTCGCACATGCACCCCCCGTCTCTCACACCGTTTCGACGTCTCGAAACATCTAGGCCGCGCCAAGCACCGGCCAGCCTACTCGCGAACGAATGGAATCGCATCCCTGTCTCAGGCGACGGGCCATCATGCCTCTCACAGCGGACACGCGGTCTCTCTGCCCCCAGCTGCAACCACGTCATCGCGCGGTCGCCTTCACCCGGATCCATGGCACTGTGTGGCGGCCCCGTCGAATCACAAACAAACACCCTCCCCACTCCTCTCCTACAGTCTCGGTCTGTACAGGAGCAGCCATGTCGCAAAAAAGCGCAACAACAGCCATTCAGCGCTGCACGTCTCCCCCGCGTCTCCAGGGAACACACACCTTTACTAACACCCTCCCGAC
>NW_017382980.1:0-2686 GCF_000006565.2 Toxoplasma gondii ME49
TTTTCCTGCGTTGTTCGATGTGGCCTGGTGGGGGAGCAAATGCGGAGTGCACGTGCCGCGCTTTCTACTACTTTGCGCGTGACGACACTGTCGTCGACGCAGATCGTCAACTTGTCACCGGTACACAAATGCGGAGTAGAAATGCCGACACCCGGAAAACGCGCGGGAGCAAATGCGGAGTGTGACGCCACGCTGTGCAGGCCCCTTGAACACAACTCGCTTTTGCGGGGGCGGCGACGCGTTTGGGAAACTCGTATAATATTAAAACGTGTATTCTGAAGAAAGCCTCGCAGAAAAGAAGCTTTTACTACCGCCTTGGGCGGGGAGACGCAGCCATGTTGTTTTACAACAGTCATGGTGGGTCGTACACGTCCCCAGCAACATGTGAGGAATGTGACGCCAACGAGTGCACACTTTTAGATGGGCACAAATTGTAGAGCGATTATCCTCGCTGTCGGTCATACTGCGTCGAATACACCGGATCCCTTCAGACCTCCGAAGTTAAGCGGCGCAAGGCCCGGTTAGTACTTGGGTGGGGGACTCCCAGGGAATACCCTCGGGTGCTGACAGCTTTTTTCTTCCATCTGCCTGTGTTTTGTACTGGTGGTTGCAAACCATACTTTTTCTACCGATCTTACCACGAACAGTAATGAAACACTTGCGTCTCACAGTATGTGGCGTATATGCATGAACAGTTCGCCCTATATGCGAGGAAACCTGTCAGCATGAATGAACGGAAGACGCCTATGTACTTACACTCCCCCGTCTTGATCATGAAAGATCTGTTCATTGTATATGGCTCTTCTGAAACTATGAAAGGAAAATATAGCTTGTTGTTGTTATTCCTTATCGTACCAGCGTCCCTTTTACACAAACAAAATGTCTGCTGCCATTTCGAGAGTCTACAGACAACGTGGAGAATGCGTGTATTTGTGCTGCTAGTGACTTTGATGCGTTTCACCAGACTCTTTACAAGAAAGCAAGTGATGTTAGTCCTTCATTAGTCAGTGAAATGTGTATTTTTTTTGTGCTCGTGACTTGATGTGTTTCCCTAGACTGGTTACCAGAAAGCCAGTGGAATGCTAGTTCAAAGTGGAATATGGTGTGTTTGTATTTGTGAAACTGTTGGCTTTCTGCTTTTCATTGGAGTGTTTACGAGACCATGAGAAAATTAGTGTTTTTCACCGCACGATGGAATATATGATAAGGGCACTGGAGAAGAACTAGCTCTGTATTGTGCACCTGAGCTTGTCTCTACTGTTTGGGGTGGTGGATGGGGACGGGCGCTCGTACGCGTGGCGCTCGTTGTGCCGTATGGGAACACATGCATCATCGAAAAAAACAGACGGTTGCTCAGCGGTGCTATAGGATTGTCGTGTGGTTGTGGTGCGCGTCACGAACAAGTGGTGTTGCGCCGGGTTGGCTGCACAGAAGTAATATCGTGCGCCAGATGACTGATCAGTGCACGATATAACAGACATTTGACTACGTGAGGTTATGAATTTGTTTTACCTCTACGCGAGAAAAACAAAATCAAATCTCACCGCTTGTTTTCCCATCGCTGGCTTGTTGTTTTTCGGCAAGCCAATTGGGGAGACCCCGTAAACGTGCTAAACCTTTGATTGGTTATGGCAGCGGGGTCAAGGAACGGGCATTGTCTCCGTCGGTAAATCAAGGTGTTGTATGGTTATGACCTTCAAAAAAGTTGAAGAAGATCTCTTGTTCTCCTTCGGGGGTTTTGAGAGATTTGGAAGTTGTTTAAGTGTGCGACTGTTTGAAAACGCAACAAATTTTTGTTGTTTTTTTAAAGAGCGCACAAGGTTCGGGATTCGTCCACTTCGAAGTATCACGAAGAGCTTTTCAATTTGTTTATAAATAAACAGATTGAAATGCTGTTAAGTGCATACTGTAATAAGAGGTGGATGGGTTGATACCCCGAATGTGTCCAAGGTGGACAAGCTTTGTTGATTTGTAGCATCAACGACCATGATTCCTGATGAATCGATTCAGGATGAAGGCGTTGTTGTTTCAAATAGCTCAAGAGTATCATCAGAAACTGGTGTTGCTGTTAAGGCTCACCAGGCGACCAAAAAACGTCGCGTTTTGATGTAGAACCTTGAGTGAGGCAGGCTTACACTTCTGTTTATGCCATAAAACACGAAAGAGGCCGGAAAATAGACGGTTGATTGAGTGTTTTTTTGGTGTTTTCGAGGTGGTCTGTCTCAGGAACATATTAACCTGGTTGATCCTGCCAGTAGTCATATGCTTGTCTTAAAGATTAAGCCATGCATGTCTAAGTATAAGCTTTTATACGGCTAAACTGCGAATGGCTCATTAAAACAGTTATAGTTTATTTGATGGTCTTTACTACATGGATAACCGTGGTAATTCTATGGCTAATACATGCGCACATGCCTCTTCCCCTGGAAGGGCAGTGTTTATTAGATACAGAACCAACCCACCTTCCGGTGGTCCTCAGGTGATTCATAGTAACCGAACGGATCGCGTTGACTTCGGTCTGCGACGGATCATTCAAGTTTCTGACCTATCAGCTTTCGACGGTACTGTATTGGACTACCGTGGCAGTGACGGGTAACGGGGAATTAGGGTTCGATTCCGGAGAGGGAGCCTGAGAAACGGCTACCACATCTAAGGAAGGCAGCAGGCGCGCAAATTACCCATCCTC
>NW_017382981.1:0-2337 GCF_000006565.2 Toxoplasma gondii ME49
GTCCAGGCCTCCGACTCTGTCTCCCTCGCCCTCTTCTCCACTCTTCAATTCTCTCCGCCATCACCACGAGGAAAGCGTCGTCTCGTCTAGATCGCATTCCGGTGTCTCTTTTCCACCCTCCAGGAAAAGCAGCCAAGCCGGAAACATCTTCTCCCTCTCCGACTCTCGTCGCTTCCCAACCACGCCACCCCCTCATCCTCACCCTCGCCTTCATCTACAGTCCTGATATCTCTCCTCCAAGACGGCTGGAGGAGCGGCATCGCGTCTGTAGTCCCCTTCGACTTCTGTCCCTTCTGTGGCTCCAAGCACAGGCGAGCTTGCCTGTGAAAAACAAAAAAAGTCAAAAAAAGAAACGACACTTCGGCTCCGCGGTCTCATCCCGACAGACGCAGCTGGGCCGGAGTCAAAAAAAACAAAAATCAGAAAAACAAAAAGAAAAAAAAATAAAAAAACAACTTTCGTCTTCCTCCCTGCAGACACAGTGCATCTGGATTCCTCTCCTACGCCTCCTCCTCCCTTCGTCCAAGCCTCCGACTCTGTCTCCCTCGCCCTCTTCTCCACTCTTCAATTCTCTCCGCCATCACCACGAGGAAAGCGTCGTCTCGTCTAGATCGCATTCCGGTGTCTCTTTTCCACCCTCCAGGAAAAGCAGCCAAGCCGGAAACATCTTCTCCCTCTCCGACTCTCGTCGCTTCCCAACCACGCCACCCCCTCATCCTCACCCTCGCCTTCATCTACAGTCCTGATATCTCTCCTCCAAGACGGCTGGAGGAGCGGCATCGCGTCTGTAGTCCCCTTCGACTTCTGTCCCTTCTGTGGCTCCAAGCACAGGCGAGCTCGCCTGTGAAAAAACAAAAAAAAATCAAAAAAAGAAAACGCACTTCGGCTCCGCGGTCTCATCCCGACAGAGGCAGCTGGGCCGGAGTCAAAAAAAACCAAAATCAGGAAAACGAAAAAAATAAAAAAACAACTTTCGTCTTCCTCCCTGCAGTACACAGTGCATCTGGATTCCTCTCCTACGCCTCCTCCTCCCTTCGTCCAAGCCTCCGACTCTGTCTCCCTCGCCCTCTTCTCCACTCTTCAATTCTCTCCGCCATCACCACGAGGAAAGCGTCGTCTCGTCTAGATCGCATTCCGGTGTCTCTTTTCCACCCTCCAGAAAAGCAGCCAAGCCGGAAACATCTTCTCCCTCTCCGACTCTCGTCGCTTCCCAACCACGCCACCCCCTCATCCTCACCCTCGCCTTCATCTACAGTCCTGATATCTCTCCTCCAAGACGGCTGGAGGAGCGGCATCGCGTCTGTAGTCCCCTTCGACTTCTGTCCCTTCTGTGGCTCCAAGCACAGGCGAGCTCGCCTGTGAAAAAACAAAAAAAAATCAAAAAAAGAAAACGCACTTCGGCTCCGAGGTCTCATCCCGACAGAGGCAGCTGGGCCGGAGTCAAAAAAAACAAAAATCAGAAAAACAAAAAGAAAAAAAAATAAAAAAACAACTTTCGTCTTCCTCCCTGCAGACACAGTGCATCTGGATTCCTCTCCTACGCCTCCTCCTCCTTTCGTCCAAACCTCCGACTCTGTCTCCCTCGCCCTCTTCTCCACTCTTCAATTCTCTCCGCCATCACCACGAGGAAAGCGTCGTCTCGTCTAGATCGCATTCCGGTGTCTCTTTTCCACCCTCCAGGAAAAGCAGCCAAGCCGGAAACATCTTCTCCCTCTCCGACTCTCGTCGCTTCCCAACCACGCCACCCTCTCATCCTCATCCTCGCCTCCATCTACAGTCCTGATATCTCTCCTCCAAGACGGCTGGAGGAGCGGCATCGCGTCTGTAGTCCCCTTCGACTTCTGTCCCTTCTGTGGCTCCAAGCACAGGCGAGCTCGCCTGTGAAAAAACAAAAAAAAATCAAAAAAGAAAACGCACTTCGGCTCCGCGGTCTCATCCCGACAGAGGCAGCTGGGGCCGGAGTCAAAAAAAACAAAAATCAGAAAAACAAAAGAAAAAAAAATAAAAAAACAACTTTCGTCTTCCTCCCTGCAGACACAGTGCATCTGGATTCCTCTCCTACGCCTCCTCCTCCCTTCGTCCAAGCCTCCGACTCTGTCTCCCTCGCCCTCTTCTCCACTCTTCAATTCTCTCCGCCATCACCACGAGGAAAGCGTCGTCTCGTCTAGATCGCATTCCGGTGTCTCTTTTCCACCCTCCAGGAAAAGCAGCCAAGCCGGAAACATCTTCTCCCTCTCCGACTCTCGTCGCTTCCCAACCACGCCACCCCCTCATCCTCACCGTCGCCTTCATCTACAGTCCTGATATCTCTCCTCCAAGACGGCTGGGAGGAGGGGC
>NW_017382982.1:0-1074 GCF_000006565.2 Toxoplasma gondii ME49
TGTGACGCCAACGAGTGCACACTTTTAGATGGGCACAAATTGTAGAGCGATTATCCTCGCTGTCGGTCATACTGCGTCGAATACACCGGATCCCTTCAGACCTCCGAAGTTAAGCGGCGCAAGGCCCGGTTAGTACTTGGGTGGGGGACTCCCAGGGAATACCCTCGGGTGCTGACAGCTTTTTTCTTCCATCTGCCTGTGTTTTGTACTGGTGGTTGCAAACCATACTTTTTCTACCGATCTTACCACGAACAGTAATGAAACACTTGCGTCTCACAGTATGTGGCGTATATGCATGAACAGCTCGCCCTATATGCGAGGAAACCTGTCAGCATGAATGAACGGAAGACGCCTATGTACTTACACTCCCCCGTCTTGATCATGAAAGATCTGTTCATTGTATATGGCTCTTCTGAAACTATGAAAGGAAAATATAGCTTGTTGTTGTTATTCCTTATCGTACCAGCGTCCCTTTTACACAAACAAAATGTCTGCTGCCATTTCGAGAGTCTACAGACAACGTGGAGAATGCGTGTATTTGTGCTGCTAGTGACTTTGATGCGTTTCACCAGACTCTTTACAAGAAAGCAAGTGATGTTAGTCCTTCATTAGTCAGTGAAATGTGTATTTTTTTTTGTGCTCGTGACTTGATGTGTTTCCCTAGACTGGTTACCAGAAAGCCAGTGGAATGCTAGTTCAAAGTGGAATATGGTGTGTTTGTATTTGTGAAACTGTTGGCTTTCTGCTTTTCATTGGAGTGTTTACGAGACCATGAGAAAATTAGTGTTTTTCACCGCACGATGGAATATATGATAAGGGCACTGGAGAAGAACTAGCTCTGTATTGTGCACCTGAGCTTGTCTCTACTGTTTGGGGTGGTGGATGGGGACGGGCGCTCGTACGCGTGGCGCTCGTTGTGCCGTATGGGAACACATGCATCATCGAAAAAAACAGACGGTTGCTCAGCGGTGCTATAGGATTGTCGTGTGGTTGTGGTGCGCGTCACGAACAAGTGGTGTTGCGCCGGGTTGGCTGCACAGAAGTAATATCGTGCGCCAGATGACTGATCAGTGC
>NW_017382984.1:0-1996 GCF_000006565.2 Toxoplasma gondii ME49
GGACAGCGTCGGCCGCCCCCGCAAATTCGATGGCCTTCCGCGAACGACAGATCCGATCGCATTCGTTCCCGAATATGCGGGGTGCTCCGTGTGGTTCCGTATTTACTCGTTTGGGTATGGAATGGCAGGCTGGGGATGAATGGCGGAAAGGAACACTGTATGCAGAATTATCGTTGAATATGAGGATGAGACACGCTTCACTACTGTCGGTGAGTGTCTAGTGCGTTTACGGCGTCGTTGCTGGTGTACAGGAGACGAAAGTAGGGGAGAGCAAGCGGGCGCGTTCTGTGGTTTGGCACGAAGATCACACTGTGGAGAGGCGACAAATGGTGAATGCTCCGGGACGACGTGTTTGCGGCTCCTGTCGAAGGGACAGCGTCCGCCGCCCCGGCAAATTCGATGGCCTTCCGCGAACGACAGATCCGATCGCATTCGTTCCCGAATATGCGGGGTGCTCCGTGTGGTTCCGTATTTACTCGTTTGGGTATGGAATGGCAGACTGGGGATGAATGGCGGAAAGGAACACTGTATGCAGAATTATCGTTGAATATTGGGATGAGACACGCTTCACTTCTGTCGGTGAGTGTCTAGTGCGTTTACGGCGGCGTTGCTGGTGTACAGGAGACGAAAGTAGGGGAGAGCAAGCGGGCGCGTTCTGTGGTTCGACACGAAGATCACACTGTGGAGAGGCGACAAGTGGTGAATGCTCCGGGACGACGTGTTTGCGGTTCCTGTCGAAGGGACAGCGTCCGCCGCCCCGGCAAATTCGATGGCCTTCCGCGAACGACAGATCCGATCGCATTCGTTCCCGAATATCGGGGGTGCTCCGTGTGGTTCCGTATTTACTCGTTTGGGTATGGAATGGCAGACTGGGGATGAATGGCGGAAAGGAACACTGTATGCAGAATTATCGTTGAATATGAGGATGAGACACGCTTCACTACTGTCGGTGAGTGTCTAGTGCGTCTACGGCGTCGTTGCTCGTGTGTAGGAGGAGAAAGTAGGGGAGAACAAGCGGCCGCGTTCTGTGGTTCGACACGAAGATCACACTGTGGAGAGGCGACAAATGGTGAATGCTCCGGGACGACGTGTTTGCGGCTCCTGTCGAAGGGACAGCGTCCGCCGCCCCGGCAAATTCGATGGCCTTCCGCGAACGACAGATCCGATCGCATTCGTTCCCGAATAGGCGGGGCGCTCCGTGTGGTTCCGTATTTACTCGTTTGGGTATGGAATGGCAGGCTGGGAGTGAATGGCGGAAAGGAACACTGTATGCAGAATTATCGTTGTATATGGGATGAGACACGCTTCACTACTGTCGGTGAGTGTCTAGTGCGTTTACGGCGTCGTTGCTCGTGTGTAGGAGGAGAAAGTAGGGGAGAGCAAGCGGCCGCGTTCTGTGGTTCGACACGAAGATCACACTGTGGAGAGGCGACAAATGGTGAATGCTCCGGGACGACGTGTATGCGGCTCCTGTCGAAGGGACAGCGTCCGCCGCCCCGGCAAATTCGATGGCCTTCCGCGAACGACAGATCCGATCGCATTCGTTCCCGAATATGCGGGGTGCTCCGTGTGGTTCCGTATTTACTCGTTTGGGTATGGAATGGCAGACTGGGGATGAATGGCGGAAAGGAACACTGTATGCAGAATTATCGTTGAATATGAGGATGAGACACGGTTCACTACTGTCGGTGAGTGTCTAGTGCGTTTACGGCGTCGTTGCTCGTGTGTAGGAGGAGACAGTAGGGGAGAGCAAGCGGGCGCGTTCTGTGGTTCGACACGAAGATCACACTGTGGAGAGGCGACAAGTGGTGAATGCTCCGGGACGACGTGTATGCGGCTCCTGTCGAAGGGACAGCGTCCGCCGCCCCGGCAAATTCGATGGCCTTCCGCGAACGACAGATCCGATCGCATTCGTTCCCGAATATGCGGGGTGCTCCGTAAGGTTCCGTATTTACTCGTTTGGGTATGGAATGGCAGGCTGGGAATGGATGGCGGA